>NW_020862180.1:0-44633 GCF_003713205.1 Coffea eugenioides | reverse complement strand
TTTTCTTCTTTTATCATTTATTTTCTACCTCACAAATTGCACCCAATTGCACTTATATGTATCTACTATCATATTTTCATCCATTTGCACACAAACACCTTTATTTTCCCAGTTTGCACACATGCACTTGTCTTACATTTGCACACATGCACGTTTTCTTACATTTGCACACTTGCACTCATATTTGAGTTTTCATTTGCATCATTTGCGACCTCTATGAGGACTTTCCTTATTGGCCACCACAACTCATGTGGTTGGGACCAAAAAGCCTCGTAAGAGACATTTTAGATTTAGGATTGCATTTCTTTTTCATACCCATTAGTCATATCCAACATGCAACGCATATTTTGGGTAGAAAAATTAGGAAAAGAGGGGCTAAGTCACGCAACTAGTTTTGGCTAGGGTAAGGGAGTGCCTTAAACTTTACCTTTGCCTTCTCCCTTATCAAATGTGACCCCCGATCCCTTTCTTTGGTTACGTAGACCTAAAAAATTCTTTAAAAAGGGTTTGTTTACTTTTTTCCAAAAAATCACTTTTTGGGTGACTTGGTACACCCTAACTCTATACCAAGTGGCGACTCCATTTTCCATTCAAAACCCTTTTTAAACTTTGTTTGGCCAAACCGTCGCATTTTCAAGTCCCACGGCCTTTTACTTTCACACACGTTCACATACACACTACTTTCACACATTTCAAAAAGTGGGGCGCGACACAAATAACAAAAGTAAGAAAGGTAAGTGATATTTTTAAAACTTTAGAAGTGCTAGGTAATATTAAGAGAAACCTTAGGGAAGGTTTCTGATATTATGCTTAATGTTACTACAAAATTAGTCTCGTTCGTACAAGCAAATGAGTTCGAAAATGGTAATCTAAAGACACTAACAAAGGAAAATATGTGCAGTGAGACTGAAGGAAAAAAAAAAAAGTGCAATTAAGAGTTTAAGACAAAATGAATGATGCTTTGACATGCCCATCCACGAATTTGTCTTGCTGGCTTTAGAGACATTTTTAAAACTTACCTTTTTCTGCTCATTATTCCAAACTTAATCTCAAATTTGTGCAAAATATAGCTTTATGGATGAAAATTTTATTCCACTTCTTTGATTATAGAAATCCTTTTATAGTCCGATTGTTGCCATGTTTAATAGCATAGAATAGATGACAACAACTTATAACAGCCAAGAGCAATTCGACTCAAGAACCTTAACTAACAAATAAGATATTTTCACATATTATGTTAAGCTAAAAAAAAAACGAAAGTCTTTTGCTATTCATATTTATGAGAGGATCAACCACAAACAACTTTGTATTACAAATTCCACAACTCAATCACAACTTACAAGCCATAACGAAATACTACAAAAGGATTGATTTACTTTATTACGATATCAACCTGTGAGAGAATATTCGCTAACTTACAAAATAGTTGCCAGATAATGCAACCCCATAAGAAAAAATGACAAGATCACTCTTTGACAAAATAACGGCCTTGTTTGACAAGCAAGTTTTTTGCTTAGTTTGTTTACTACAAGTTTTTTAACAACTTTAGTTACAATAATATCAAAAAACTTCTCAAAATTTTTAAACTATGCACTTCAAAATATCCAAAAATTTACACATTTCAAAAAATTTTCTACAATTTTTACAGTAAGTTACAGTAAAATTTTAGACAAACATTCAAAAAATTTACTGCCAAACGAGGCCAACAATATCTAACTAATAAATTGAATAAGATCAACCGCTCATGTATGCATGAATTCTCTTAATCTCTAGACATAGGGCTTAGTTCTCGAGCACTTCTACATTGTATACAAGAAAAAAGTCAAGTTACTGTAGCAGCCATCTTTTTGACACATATATTGCATATATTTTTGACAAGTGGAATCTTGGTTATTTTAGCTAAATTTTTCCTTCCCTTTTTTGATTCAATTGGGCCAAAAGGATTAAAATATTTTTCTCCTTCAGAAAATTAACTCTATCTCTTATTCTTCTTCTTGACAACTACTATCATCCCTCACCTTTTTATTTTTTATTTTTTAAAACTAATCTAACTAAGAATGTTGCCATATTCTTTTTTCGTCGAGATGATTAGTTAGTTAGCAAAGAGAAGTCTTTATTATTTTTTTGATCCCATTTTACAATTTTCTTTCTTTTTTTCTTTATCTCTAATCTCTCATGTTTGCTCTAATTTTCGATCATAATGTTATAATCAACTGGCATTTATTTGTTAAATTTATAGGATGACATTGTTATTTGGTATTTTTTCATGGATAAAAGGTGCAATATTAAAATATGTAAAAAAGTCTTAGAATTCATTTCATACCAATGATAATCTTCTACGAAGAATAAAACAAAAATTCATTCTTTTCTTTTCTGCTTCCAGGATTTGATTTCTTACTTCACATTTTTTCCTTTTCTTTGTTTTTTGGTTATATTTTGTAATTATCTATAATTTTATGTATTTTTTTTAGGAGAAAAAATATATCTTGTGTGCTTCCACCAAAATAAATCAAGTTGGGCATTCCTCTACCTCTATTTTTCTCTGTTTCTTTCTTCTCCCCCCCCCTTGCAATTACCTTATGGTCTATTCAATTTAATTGAAAGATCCAATAAGATTTTGTATATATTTAAATCCAATAAGATTTTTTTCTCTATTTGGAGTAACTTATTTTTAAAAAACAAAATTTTCAAATACAATACTACACTAATACACAAACAAAACAACTTTAAAAAAAATATTTTATCCATATAATATATTAAAAACAACTCACAAATATATACAAAAAAATTTTAAAAATAGATTCTACAACATTTTCTACCTATCACCACCACCCACCACCGCCGCTACCACACCCTCCCAATCCCCACCCACTACTGCCACTATCCCCTCCCTCACACCCACCCACTAATGTCGCCACCCCCTCCCTCCCTCCCTCTTTCTCCTCCCCCTCATCCCTTCTTCCCCTTCCTTGTTTCTCCTCCCCCCCCCCGGTTGCCCTCCACCCCTAGAAGGTAGCAACCTTCTAGTCGCGATTTGGCCATGACTAGATCAAAGGGGAGAGGGGAGGGCTGATGGGCGGCTGGGAGGAGAAAGAGGGAAGGGGAAAAGGGAATGGGAGAAAGAGGAAGAAGGAGGGCGGTGATGATAGTAGGTGAGGGTAGGGGTGGTAGTGGTGGTGGTTGTCTCCCAAAAATCACAAAAAAAATTTACAGTAAAAGTTTTTCATATATACTATTACAGTAAAATATTTTAAAAACACCTTAAAAAACAGCTAATCCAAACGGAACCATTAATTTTTGTTTTTTTTAATTACTCAAGTGTTGTAGTATCAATTGGGTTGGCATACAAGGATTGTAGTTGGTGGTGGAAGTCACAATTGAGGCTTTTAGCCTAGATTTTGACTTGACAAAAAATTGTTAGAAAATTCAATTTTGATTAGAAAGATTTTTTGCAATAAAGAAAATGGTTCAGTTCTAATTTGTATATGTAGATCTGAAAACATAGCAATTCATATTTTTATCTAACCTTGCTATTTACATTCTGGAGCTACAGGATAATGTTGTCACCTTTAGGCGAGATTTAAATAGATGAACTAGTTTCTTCTATCAAAACAAAGAAAATGTGAGAGTTTATAGTCAACTGTATTGATGTTGAAGATTGTGTCATGTTTTAGTGACTTCCTAAACTTTTTCTCATTATTAAAGTATTGGAAGTAATATGACTGTTTTTGGTTTAGTTACAACTAAAACTATGCTGTTATTAATGCAGCAATGCACTTATAGTGTCTTAATTATCTCTCCTTTTTGGGTTTCATCATAATAGTGGTTCAAAAATCTTTATTCAAATCACAATAAATAAGGGGGTTGACTTCATAGATGGAATTTCTTTTCACAACAAATTTTGAGGGAAATTTTATTTATACTCCATATTTTGTTGATTGTACTCCTATTATAAATAAAAACTATGTGATAAAAATAATAGTGGAAGTGTGATTAATGAAAATGAGAGTTCAAATAACATTTGTTAATTTTAATTGTTTTGATGCTAGATTTTTCTCCTATATTTCTATTCATTCATCATGTACAAAAATAATTTGATGTTATGTGTTTGACTAAATTTTCAGGGGCCCAAGCTGTGCTTTGCATAGCTCAAGTACCTCTAGTTGTACTTAGAAAAAACTGATTATGTAATCAACTGAAGTTACCTTTTTGTTGATTTTGGATTTTAGGATTTTTGTCTATTAAAATGTCTAAGTGCCTAAATAAATAGTTGTACAAAATTCAAATCTAAAATCAGACAAAATGATCGACCAATAACAAGTCCATAGTAACGTAGATTCACAATTTTGACTCTACTCATGAAATGGATGCTTATGGGAGTTGACAATTCGAGCCAAAAAGAAAATCATGAAAAAGAATGCTAGGATTTCTATCATTTGGACTTTTATAGAGGTAGAAATGGAAAAGAAGAATATAGATTTTGACTGATATACTGTGACGCCTCCACTTTTTCCAACGGCGAACCCAAGGGTATCGGCGGGACGCTTGTCCAACTCTCGTCAGGACTCGGTACAATCCACAATTCAAAAACTCGGAATACTTCAAATAACTTCAATACATAATTAAAATATTTCAAAATATTTCACACTTACAATTATTTAGCTTTCAAACTTAAGTACAACCCAAAGGAATATATACTATAATTATCCACTATAATACAACTTTAAATTTTCAAAAAAAAACTATCTAGTACTATTCACGAGCACTCTTGGTCTCGAATCCTGTTAAAAAAAACAAAAACGTGGGATGAGCTACACAGCCCAATGAGGTTCCAAGACACTCTAGCAGTTCTAATAAATCAAGTAATTTAGTATACCACATGTATGGTTCGGGTTGCACGTTGGCTCATGAACATGAGACAATTATTATTATACGAGTATTTTGAACATATCACAGGTATGACACATTAACATGAGACAATTATCATGGTACGAGTAATTTGAACATGTCACAGGTATGGTACATTAACATGAGACAATTATCATGGTACGAGTAATTTGAGCGTGTCACAAGTATGACACAAGATTTGCACGTTGGTACATTTGCATGAAATAGTTATCTCTATGTAAAATAAACACACATTGAAGGATATGGTGTTCCAGTGGAACCATATCGGTCATCTGCACCTTATAACTTCCGGATCCCCTCGGTTTGTTTGGCCATCACCTTATCCCTCCAATGGTAATACTCGAGTATACCGAAACGGTGTCCCAGGGTTCCAACCTACCCGACTGAACCCAGTCCTGACTCGAGTAAGTTAGTAACCAAGGGCAGAGCCCAATTCAACTTAGAGCTTACAACATGCACAACTAATCAAGTAAATTGGTGAATGGTAAAAATTTATCCTTTTAGTAGGTTGATTGAGATAAAGTACACACTCGCCTTAAAACGGTGGCCAATTTCATGTGAACATGTAATTTACGATAATCAAGTAATCAAGTAAGCGGGTAATCAAGTAAATTGCTAAACGGTAAGTAATTACGGTTAACGGTTAAGTAATCATGGTTAATTGGTAAACATTTATCATTTTAGTAGGCCGCCATTGGCCGTCTCCCACTTTTACCACTTAAGAGTCGAGAAGATTCACTCCGATCGACTTATGCAGCCATCGCATAATTAATCATTAAAATACTTCACGTAAATATGCAATTCAAGTATTTCATGTCGAGTAATTCAAGTATACCTTACTTAAATATGCATGAGTTGTTGGTAAATATTAACATTGTTAGCACTTAAATTAATGATTCATGGAATATAGCATGTCATGACTTATTCAAATTACATACTTCCTATTAGGAACATTTCACCTATTCAAACAGTGAGTAAGTACTCAACAATAAAAGTTGTTTAGCGTCCACTTCGACTTCCTCTGAATGTCTCCTGAGCGCCTGAGCAAATACCATCCAATATTATACACTACCACTTAGAACACCGACTTATCAAAGAAAAGTTATTACTAGTTTACAATCTAAGGAGAATTTCATGAATGACCTTAATTATTATAATCGAGGCTCCGGGAAATGAGTTTAAAAAATACAAGAGAAAGAAATCTGAATTTTGCCTTTGTTGAAATCAAGTGCTAAAACGGATTCTAGCAATTATCGGAGGAAAATGGAGGGTTTGAAACCCTCAATTTTGACTGGGAATTGCCTTCTGGGATCAAGAAAGAAGACATTGATACTGAAGTTTTACCGGGTCTTACAATGCTTAAGAAAAATGATCTGCTACTTGTCGCAAAAAATGTGTGTGCGCAGCAAGTGTCAAGTTCTGGCATCTAAATACTTGGGACCATGTATTCTTTGCTGTGGAACTTCCTTTTTTTTTCTTCCCTTCTTATGTTTAGTTTCTTTTGTGACTTGCTTCTAGTCATATAATTATATTCAAGGGTCTGTTTGGAACATAAGTTTTTTGATTACGAGTTTTTTTAAAAACTTTAATTACAATTATCTCAAAAAACTCTACAAATTTTTTAAAAATGCATACCACAAATGCCCAAACACATACCAAAAAATTTTCCCTTCTTTCTTCTTCTACCTCCCCACAACTCATTCTTCCACCACCTCCACCAATAGCCGCCGCCGACCGCCACTCCACCGGCGCTAGCATCAAGGCCCGATGACTCTTCTTCTTTTTTTTCCCCTTTCTTTCCTTTCTCCCCCTCTCTCTTTCTCTCCTCCATCTTCCTCCTCTCCTTCCTCCCCCCTCCCCTAAAACCTTGTATAATAGTATAGGAAAATTATGTGGATAAATATAAAAATCACAAGAGATTAAAGTGAATATTTATACAAATTATAAGGGTGTTATATGGATATTAAGACTTTATCACATGTTCTTTTAAAATGTGTTTGGTATAAATGCTGTAATTGGTTGTACATTCCGTTTATTTTCTACTTTACAATTTACATAAAACCACGAGGGTTATATGACTATTTTAAAACTTTAAGAGGTTTATCTAGTATTATGTAAATCTGCATTGAGGGTAATAAGTAATTTATCCTATATTTCATAAGAGATGGGCCTTTTAATATCCGTGACTAGGTCCAAGCCATCTACATAGATTGGCTTGGTTTGATATGGGGGTCCAAAAAACTAAGCCCAAGTTAAAATGGGCTGCACTTGGATAATGGTGGATATGTTCAGCCTTGTCTTTTCCCGACCCAGACAATTCAGCCATGTTATATGCTACTACTTACTAGTTAATTTTTTTTTCAAACAAACGAGTCAATTGCAAGATCTTTGATTGATTGTCAATCATTTCCTCCTCTTTCTTCTCCTTGTGAGGTTTAAAATCTCCATTGGGAAAAAAATAAAAAATAAAAAAAGCACTTCTTATTAAATAGTGGCTATATTAATTAAGAAACTGTGATGCTAATTATGATAATTGTTGTATTTAGTATCTGAAACTTGGTTTCTATTTTGGTAATACCGTCCTTTGATATAAGTTGAGAACAAAGCAAAATGTTCATAAAAGCTGAAGGACATATGAGCAAATTCACCCTATTCCGGTAAGGAAAATCGCAAAAAAAAAAATCCTTCACCTTATCTCTATGGTTTAGTCTAACGTCCTCAATTCGAAGGCCAATTTGATATGTTTTAGATAAATTGTTTAAGCAAAATGTGATGCAAAACCTTCGACTTTCGATAGGTGAAGTCATGGAAGATGCAAGCGTGCAATTATTGGGGTTATAAAACCAAGCAATTCCAACATGCATTAGCTAGGTCAGTGCTGTACAAATTATTTCCAATCAAACTTTTGTATAAAAAAACCAAGGAGTATGCAATTGGGATTCTTAATAATAAATAGGAAAGTAGTACATGTTTAAAATTAGGGTTAATCACCAAAATTCAGGGAGGTGGTTAGACCGAAATGAAACACATCGTACTTTGCAATTGATTATTCTTCTTACTTATTACATAACTAGAATTTTGTTTGTGTCTTAGCACAGTCTGTTTTTTTTATATTTATTGTGAATTTATACAAATATGAATAATTTAAATACAAAAATTAACAACAATCCTACATGTTCATTCATATTAACTTTAAAAACTTAATGTATTCTTAATGTTCAATTATTTACTAATTTTTAAAAATTTCTTTACATACTTTCATCGTAATATAATAGTATACATCAAATAATGTACCCCATATTAAAAACTTGGTGGATATTCTTTATTTTATAAATATTTTTTTAGATAATAAAATTTTGTATTTTATAAGATAATAACAATAAGGGAAAAGATGATGAATGATTTCAATACTAATCAATGATATGGTGGTGAAAGGTAGTAATTTATGGAATATGTAAATTTTCAATAATTGTGATTTGCAAAAGATTTTACTATAGTTCTATGTAATAATTTGATAAAAGCAGAAATTATTAAGATAAGATTAGTTATTTTTTAAAGTTATTTAAAATTAGAGATAATTTTTAAACACATAATACAATCGAAATAGGATTCAATATAGGTAAAATTCAAGTGACCTAATCAATAATGTCATTTTACAAGTATCCTTTATCAACCAACTTGTTCCTTACATAACTGTCACTGAGGGTATAATACCCCAATTTCTTGATCCTAACGGCCTCCTACCCTTTTCTAAAAAATTAAAGATAAACTAACTAATTCTTTTTGCAGAAACATGGCAGATGGAGGAAACTCATCATCATACCATCCAGAAACGAAACAAACAAGTAGTTGTTTATTTGACCGATACTATAATTGGGAGCAAACCTGTGATGGAGAACTAAACAACAATCAAACTATCAAGTTGTTGGCTTGTTGCCAAACTTTCTAAAGCAGCAACTATGTTTGCAAACCTACATTTTAGGATGGCAACGGACGCGTTTCAAAGCCTGCTCTGTTGTCATAGAACTCCCTCCCCCTACCTCAGTCCACCCTACTTCCTTCGTGGGTGCCCATAAGGGAACCTTTATATATGTTTTTTTAGCATCATTATTATTAGAAAAGACTAATATTTCCGTCACTATTACTATTAATAGTACTATTACTTGTATTTTGACCAATGCTATGCACAGGAATCTAATATAAAAAAATAATAAATGAATTATTTATAATAATTATATGAAAAAATGGTTAAAAACTCAAAAAAGTAGTATTTGATTATCTAATTTATTGTGTATTTGTGTATTTTATCTAAAACCTTAAACTATACTAAAAAATATGTAAAAAGAGACCGTTTTTATACTTTAGTAGGGCTGTGCTAGACATGTGAGTCATGTTTCAACAAGCCCAAACTGAACTCACAAAAAGGTAAAATTTCTTGCTTTTGGACTTTAAACTCACAATGTGAGGCTCATACTTAGATCACAAAGATATTAGGACTTCATGCCTAATTCGTGCTCAACCTAAGTTCATGATGAATTTATAGTTATGCATATGTTCTGTTGTCATTTGTTTTAGATTTTGTAAAATCTGATTATGAGAACTATTATAATGTTTAATGAAAATCAACAAAAAGCTACTCTTTGATAAATTTTGAATATAATATTTTTAGCTATTCAAAATATATAAACTAAATATAAATGCAAACAAAAAATAAAAAGCTAACTATCTAAAATCAAAATCTATAACCAGCTAAAATAATCAACAAGAACAAGCCCATAATGTTCATATAATATTTTATGATTACAAAAATTATAATATATATAGATTATAATAGTCATAGTTATACAATAATATACATAAT
The DNA here is from genome assembly GCF_003713205.1 of Coffea eugenioides. Classification (NCBI taxonomy): domain Eukaryota; kingdom Viridiplantae; phylum Streptophyta; class Magnoliopsida; order Gentianales; family Rubiaceae; genus Coffea; species Coffea eugenioides. Next base: position 34,864 of record NW_020862180.1, on the reverse strand, counting down.
TACAAATAAAAATATATAAAACATATATTTTATATACTTAATTTTTGGGTGAACTTCAATTGAATTGAGCCTAATTAAGTTCAAGTTCGATTCGTAATTAAATCAGGTCTATATTGGAGTCCAAGTTAATTCCAATCCAATAATCTACAATGCTCAACTCTAAATTTTGGAGGCCTATTCGGTTGACTCCAGCTGGCCCAGTCGTATATTTTAAGGACTAAAGTGAAGCAAGTCTTACTCACGTGGGACAGAATTTGTGCTTCAAGTACTAAAGTGTCATACTTTGAAATTCTTTTACATGGAGTTCCCTAAGAGCATGTCCAGTATTGGAGTAGCAATTTACACATTTGGATCGGCTCAGGCTAACCTGTTTGGGAGTCTTCTGATGAATTTTGTCAATAGCATTACTGGTTCTGGGGGTAAAGCATGCTGGTTGGCCTCTAGGTTCTTAATCCTCTAGGTTCTATTTCAGTTTCTGCATTCACTATGTTGATAAATCTATAACTTTTGTTCAGAAAACATCTTGAAAAAACATTTCCAGATCTCTGTAATTTCGGCTCAAAACAGCCTGCTCGCCAAGGCTGAAATTTCTGCGGCAAAGTGCTCCTGTTTTCGTTCCAGCATCCACACGACTTTCTTGAAGCACCTTGCGTTCATTTGACTGCACTAGCATCCGGAGGTAACTCTCAATCTTTCCTTTGCTTGCTGCAATCCACAAAGAAAAAAAAAAAAAGATCTTTAACTCATCAAAAGAGAACTTTTTTTAAGATTATGGGTTTATAGTGCGGGTTAAATGTTTTTGCTGGGTCTGATACCTCTGGTTTGACTAAAATATGACAAGATTTGGAAGTTAATGTGAATGTTTGTCCTTGATTATCTTTGCAAGCTTTGTAGTTCATAACAAAGTTATGCTTCGGGGTTTTGTTCGGACTCAATGAGTGAAAGTGGTCTGTTTTTCTTTCTATCTGCAAATCTGGGGTGGGAGATTTTGAGCCATTAACCCCATGCTGTTCTGTGGTTTGTTTGTAGGGATGTGGTTCCTATTGGGTCTAGTTGATGATTTTGTGAACTTGGCTTGAATGTTGCGGCTGTCTTCTTGGGTTGAATGTGTTTATGGAGTTGCAGAAAGAAAGCTTTCGGTTGCAGATAGGGGTGGGCAAAAAAATCCAAAAACCCGAAAACCCGATCGACCCGATCCGACCCGTCCCTAAAATTAGGGTATCCGACCCTATTTTTATCAGCGGATCAGATAGGGTTGGGTACCCATAAAATTCGGATACGGATACGGATCACAAAATCTAAAACCCGCGGGTACCCGACCCGGGGGTATATTTTACAAATATTAAAAAATATAGGGACAAATTTATAATATTTTAAAGTTATTAACCCTAAATTCCTAACATATCTCAGTCGACACTCCAGCCTTCAGTCTTCACTTCAGCGCCGCCACAACTTCTCACCCTATAGCATGCCTGCTATTAGGTCTGAATTCAAATAAATTGATCTTTTGTTCCTTTTTTTTCGTTTAATTTTACATCTTTCTGTTGGTAATTGGGATTTATATAGTCAAGAACAAGAGTGGGAAGGAGGAATCAAATGGTGGAACTATTGGTCAGCCAATGGCCACTGCAGGCAATAGGATGGGCAGAGCCATAGAGAAGCTGGAAATAAGGCCGAGGGTGGAGGAAGAGAATGATGGTGGATCTGTACATCATTACAGTGATTCTGAGTCACCCTCAAATAGCCCAATGAGCCACACTGGAAGCGTCCTGGGAGGCAATGACTCCGGTACGAATTTCACTGGGAGCAGCAGCAGCAGCAGCAGCAGCAGCAGTGGTGGATGTTGTTCAGGAAGCATGAGTGAAGAGGATGAAGGTGGAGAGGATGGATGCTTGGATGATTGGGAGGCGGTGGCTGATGCTTTGGCTGCTACAGATGAGAAGCAGCAATTGCATATTGGTACAGCTCCTGTGGATAAGAATATTGCCCATTTTGACTCTCAGTCAGATGTTGATATTTCGAAAGAAAAGCCAGAGAATGGGGTATCAGTGCAGAGAGCTCCAGTGAATTGCCGTGCATGGAGGCCTGATGATGCTTTTAGACCTCAGAGTTTGCCCAACTTGTCCAAGCACTAGCAGTACAGTTTCCCAATGAATTCATATAGGCATTATGGCTGTGGTGGATCTGTCTGGGGTTGCAAGAATGCTGCATCCATACCAAAATCTTGCCCTATCTGCTATGAGGATCTGGACTTCACTGATTCAAGTTTTCTTCCTTGTTCTTGTGGGTTCAGGCTTTGTCTTTTGTTCAAGGCTATTAAATTTGTTCTTTAATAGGGGCGGGTGCCCTATGACCCGCCCCTATTTTTCGGGTATCCGAGGATCGGGTACCCGAGGGCAAGCGGAGCGGATTAGGGTCAAAAAAGTAGTGACCCGACATGTTAGGGTCGGATCAGCCATTTAATGTTCGGGGCGGGTACCCGACCCGTGCCCACCCCTAGTTGCAGAAGAAAGCTTCTTCGAAGCTTTACGTGCAAAACTTTTAAAAATTTCATTTTGACTCCTAAATTTATAATTAATTACACTATGGCCCAAAAGTCTCTGTAATTGAACCAATCTTGTCCCTATTGAGTTGTAATCCTCTTTTTCATATTTTAAGTGCATGTCTAAACATGTTATTTCTGTGATTTGGGATATAATTAAACCTTAATTTGTTTTAGTTGATTTATTATTTTATTGGATTTTGGTAAAATAGTTAGTGATTTGGGTTATGATTTGATTGGGTTGGGTTTTGGTAGAAAAGTCTGGTTCATTTTTGGGTTTTGGCTTGGGTTTAGGAGGTAAAAGCCCATCCCTTTTGGTTGGTTTTGTTTTGGGTAAGATTATGGATTGGCCTTTGTATTTTCCTTGAACTTTTCGCTGGGCTAGGAAAGTTTTGGCCCAAAAAATAAGAGAAATGGCCCAGAGGCCTGTTTGCTCAAGAAATCTAGTTTCGAATCGCAAATTAGTCCCTAGACTTTTGTGTAATTATAATATGACCTAAAAACTTTTAAATTATATCAATTAGGTCTCTACTTTAATTTCAAATAGGTCCCTAAACTTTATTTTTATTTAATTTTGACCCCTATATTTTGTAATAATTATCATTCGATCCCAAACACTTTCTTAATTTTTTGTAATTAGATCCCTGATAGTTTTGATTTCTTAAATACAAGTTACTTTTCTTCTTTAATTGTTAATTATACTTCATTTAAATGATTTAATTGGTAGATTTCATGATTATTTTCATTTCTTTATAATTAAATTAGTGCATTGACCATTTTATTGATTTTGGAGCATAAGTAGGGCAAATTTCACCCCATTTCACCAAACTTCAAAGGGAGGTAATTTCTTTTATTATTTTAAATTCTTTTATGTCCTCCAACGTGTTTTATGTGCAATTGCATGTTTTGAGTGTTTTTTCTTTTTATTCATTATTATTCATTTTAAGTTTCATTTATTTTATTTATTTATTGGTAATTATTTGAGAGGCATTAAAATGCCAAATTGTAATAGATAGATGCTCATGATATATATTTAGCTAGCCTATGTAATAGATAGGTTTTAATTTTTGCTAAAAATGTATTTAGTTAAATAAATGTAATAGTTAGGTTATTATTTTTAAATTCCCCCCGTAGATTGTAATTAGGGCCCCAAATGTAATAGTTAGACTTTTATTTTCTTTTATTTGCTTGGATGCTTGCATACTTGTGTGCTTATGTGTTTACTCGCTTTCTTAGAATCTTTACATCTATATATCATACCTACGTGTTATGTGCTCTATGTGTTTTATGTATTTACTTGCTTTAATTATGTTTTATATGATTTATTTAGTTGTAATAAATACATGGTATCACCACACTAGTCCAACGCTAGTTATGGCCTATTTCTACGATTTCTCACTAGTCCAATGTTAGACCCTTTAGGCCGTCCACACGCTAGAATCACATACTTGCGTGACAATCACTACATTTCATGCATATTTTCTACTTTTAGGATCTTTACCACTCTGCATGATATTTCCTTTATATTTATATCCCTTATCCCTATTGCGAAACATGACATTTTAGACTTGCATTCCATTTAAGAAAAATTAGAAATAGGTTAGTGCATTTGCTTGATTAGGTTAGGGAGCATCCTTCTAATATGGGAAATGGACGAGTATGGCTTCTTAACCTTAGCACGCTCGTATCTCCTCTATAAAAAGGAAAATTGAGTCACGAATCTTAGTCCCTCATACCCATTATGTTGCATTCCGCATTTTAGGTCACGCATACTTATATATTATAATTTTTCTTTTCTTTGAGTCTCATTTTTTGCATATTCGTGACCTCTTTTAAGAATTATTTTGGGCATCACAATTAATGTTATTCGCACCAATTAATCTTTAAAGAGATATTTGAACCCTCCCAATATCCATTAGGTCTAGGTGTGCATCCATGTAGAAACATCCTAATGTGATAAGTCTTTAGGTTAGATTAGGAAAAGTTTTCGACTAAATATCGCAACTGGCCTTAACTAGGTCGAAAGGGTGCCTTGTATTTTATTCTTACCTTCCTTTTCTTCAACCATGACTCCTGAACCCTTTCTTTTGTTTCCAAAGACCTAGAGTCGTTAAAAAGGAGTTTTGTTTATTTTTTTTTATTACCATTAAAACACATATTTTTGGGTGACTTAGTACACTTTAATTTAATACCAAGTGGCGACTCCTATTTTTCCTAAAAACCCTTTTTAGACTATTATTTTGGGGCAAAACCGTCGCACTTCTTAGGTCCCATTTTAAGCCCTTTTTCTTTATTTATTCTCTAAAAATCAAAAACTCATTTTCAATCAAAATTAGTCAAAAATTCATTTTTTATAACTCATAATTTTTTATTTCAAAAAATGGGGCGCGACAGCTGACGACTCCACTCGAAATTTTTTTTAGAGAGTCCGAGTATTTGATTTTGTCGATCCTTTTCTTTTTCTAACCTTTTTACATATTACATTAAGATGTTTTAGGTTGCATTTTTTCTTTTTAGGGTTTCTTGCATTTCACACGCACAATGGTCTTTCGATATCTGTGTATGTGATGAATAATTTGTTTATTTACTTTCATTTACTTATATTTATGTATTTGTATCGCGCTTTGCATCTTGAGGGGGAATAGCCACCCTAGAGCCTTCACCCATATTTGATGGTATTTAATTGCTCCTCCCCTTAAAGGCGCACTTCATATGTGCATACGCTATTTCTTTATAACCTCTCATCTTATTTCTTTTTAGTGGTTGTCACACCGCTCCTCTCTAGTAGGATTAGGATTTATCCACTTGGACATGTGGCTGTGGCACGACGTGCGTTTAGCAATGTCTAAGGGATCACTCGAACCACCGACTAAAGGTCTTGGGATTGATGACCCTTCACCTTTTGGTTTGAAGGTTTGGGAGGCTGAAATCTTATCGAGTCTAGATGCATTAGTGAACCCAACCTCATGCATCCATATTAGAAATTACCTAGGATAGAGTCGACCTTACCCAACTAGGGACACTAGACACGAGGGGAGACATTCTACCCCTCTTTCTTTATTTCTATTTTTGTATCATTTATTGCCCTAATGTGTTATGTGTTATTTGTTGTACTAACTTCTCTTTGTTTTCTCTTCTTCTGCATTCACAAACTTTAAATAATAAGAGTCCTGGCATGGTACTCTTTTAAGAACCCACATAATTAGATAGTTTATTGCACGTTTAAATTACAAGTTATTGCATCTCAATATTACATTCATTTTTTACTTACCCTGGCATTTAAATGGGACACTTTTAGGTCATGTTTCAATTATTGCAGTTACCCCCTTTAATAATCTGTCATCATGCATCAATCATAGAGGGAATGTCGCATAGGGGATCCCACGTTAGAAATAAACCATCTTCATCTCGGATATATAATTCAATAAAACTTGCACGTTTAAATTTTTTTGTATCATCCAAAGGGGTAGTGCATAAGGTAAGGTAGGATCCGGTCCCTTCCATGATGACATTGGCATTGAAAATAATGGAACAGTTTTTGCACATTAGAATATGAGCATCTAACAATCATCTTTTGGCCATTTTATCATAGTTGGTAAAATTTCCTAGCATAAAGGACATTAAGTTAAAGAAATTCACAAATGATTCCTCATTGTTAAAATAATAAATATATCGAGGTCAAATCCTGATTTTAGAAGGCTCATAGACTAATGCATTGTAACGAAATTGTAAAATTTTGAGACTACCAATGGACGGACAATTCAGTTGATTTTCGAATAAACCGTCAATTCTATCCAATCCATTTTACCAATTATTCATTTTTAGGACAATCCAGTCAATTTTGAATAAATCGTCAATTCTGTTCAATCCATTTGATCAAGTTATTCATTTTTAGGGTAATCCAGTCAATTTTTTGAATAAACCATCAATTCTATCCGACCCATTTGATCCATTTATTCTCTTTTAAGGTTTCAATCTACGGATCACTATAAAAACTAGTCGAGACATTGCAATCTTTTGAAAAGTAGGCTCTTTCACACTAAATTGATTTTTAACATCACTTTATGTGTCAATCAAAGCAATCAATCTATTCGAACTTTGTCCTCATTTTGTTAGGACAAATGTCTCTTGTTACTCCAATTAGCCAAAATTTTTCAAATTGCTTTTCACTCGAATATCAATAATTTGACCGGATCCATTAGGTATTGTATGGTGCCTATCCCAAAGGATTGCATTTTTTATGCTAGGCCTACCCTTAGTATAAAAGGGCTCCTCCATAGGACATGCATACCGATTTTACATTTTTTACTTACTAATTCTGGGTATTTTTCTTTTTTCTTTTTTGCCCATCCCCTGCATTTATAAAGGATATTTTAATAAGATAAAAATATTTTTTCTATATCTGATAATAGTTTTGGTTTGATAAATTTTGAAAAATAATAAATATTACTTGATTTTTGTGCAGATCCTGCAATGTAAAAATATTGAGAATCCATTTGGAAGTACTAATCTAAAGCATTTGAGAGACTTCATAATTGTTTGTCAAAAAAAATTTTTCTTTTAACACATTTGTGTCCCAAAAGAAAAGGAGAGAACTGTGTGTATATATGAAAGTGTATTCTTTGGAAATTTTTTATTTTCTTGTATTATAGTTGAATAAAAAGTTTGTTTCTAACATTTGCAATAATGAAGTTTTTCATTTAGACAATTATTGTTTTGTATATATTCATGTTCATCTCATTCTTTATTTGCTCATTGGGAGATTTCATGATGGATTTTAAGAAATAAAACTAAATTGAGATTTTTTCTACCTCTTGCCTGAAAATTCACAAGTGCATGTTTTAACTTTGCAAAATCTTTGCATACACTAGATTTGTGATCCAGACTATGCGATAAGAGCATTCGAAACCAAAAGGGCAGTATGTTTTAAAAGACCAACTACGATACTTTTGTTCTTTCATTTTACAATTCATAAATTACCCACTTCTATCAAGCCTTCAAAGTCAATCACATTGGTTGACAAACTTCAGAGTGGGCCGATTCTTACTTTGAAAATGCCCACTGTACCTAACCAAATTCAATCAACATCTGAATGAAAGTAAAAATGTATATTACTCTTGTTTGTTTTTTAGAATTTGGAATGATATTTTAAGCGTTTGTTTCTCTATCTATACAGATTTTATCATTTACTCTCCTATTTGAGCCTTCAAAAGTACAATTTCGTTTCAAATAAGAGCCTTAGTGATTATAATTTTGCATGTCAAAAAGGGAATGGATTCTCCCAATGGGCTATTATTCACTTTGGTTGTCATGAGAAGTAAGAATGATACTTTAGCCATTGTTTCTACTATCTAAACAGTGTTTATCCTTTGCACCCTCATTTGTGTTAAAATGGGTGGCTCGTTTCAAAAGCACTTATGACCACACCCTACGTTGGGGAAGGAGATTGGAGAATTTTTTTTAAAAAAAAAGTGAAAATGCTAAAATTAAAAAGAAGAAAGAGAAACTACAAGTTGGGGGAATTTGATTCTACCATTAATATTTGGGCTCCAATTTTGAAAAAAAAAAGAGCGCATCTATAATCTAAAAAATTAAGGGATTCTCAATTCTATCATTTTTGGTATTTCGGTATTGAAAAAAAAAAGAAGAAAAAGGAAAATGTAAAGAAAAAAAAGATTAGAGAAAATAAAAAAATACAAAGAGATTCAATGCTGAATCTCCTAGTGATTGATGATAAAAGTCAAAATAGAATCCAGAGTTTTGAGTCCAAAACTGGGGCAATTTTTGGGAAGGAATGCGATCTTAAGTACAATGTCTTTGAAAATCTTATTTCTTTAACTATCGTCTTCAAGTCGCATTACAAGCTCATAAAATCCATTGTTGACTTATCTTTCATGGCAACTCAAAGAAAGGATCATGCCTCTAAGGAATCTATCAATCATTCGTGATCATAAGGCCATAACCTGCTTCCATATGTTTAGCTATCGTTTCGACTTGTACATTACAAGCCTATAGATCTTACATGTTGACTGAGCTTTCTCAAGAAATAAGAGTGATGAACTATTTGATATCACCAAGATGTGTATCAAATGGTTTTGACACAATTTGGGTACAAAAACAAGACAGATCCTGATATACCATCTCCCTGAGCCACCTCAAAATCATGAATAATACCCACTTGTTTTGTCCTAAAGGATGAGCTAATGAGAAAAGTGATCATTCCACCCTAAGCACCGAAGCTAAAGTGAGAAAGAAATCTTTTGTAATTTGGTATTGTTTTGAGAAATTCATCATGAAATCTTCTGCATGTATTTAAACACGACATTTAAATTTCTTCACATTGCATAGTAGTATGTTATTATTTTTCAAATTTTAGGAAAACACATTTTTCATGTTTTGTTCAAATAAATGGATAGTCATTCGAACAAAATTTTTGCAGTTAAAAATAGACCCACATTGGGGCAAATTTTATAATATATTTGTGAGATTTCGCAAAATAGATCCATACTGGGGGAAAATTTTTTGTAACATATTTGTGAGATCTCGTCCAAGAGTCAAGTAATATATTTTCGAACCTATTGTTCAGAATTTGATATCATCACTTTTCAGAATAAAGCAAAAAAATATTTTGTATAAAATTCAAGTGCATGTTAAATTCCCTTGGTGTAAGTATTTATGACTGAAATCGATAAAAAAACGCAAGTTAGAATCTTGCAAATTTGAACGTCAATCACAAAAGAAAAGAAGAGAGGCATTACACTGGATAAATTTTGAAAAAATGCGATCTCAAATCTATTTATGATTTGCTTTCAAGCACTAACCCTTTATTTTGTTAAGATTGGGTTTTATCCTACTAACCTTTTATTTTGTTGGGTTCGGGTTTTATCCCATCAACGGTGTTAGGATCAGGTTATATCCCACTAAACCTTTATTTTGTTAGGCTCGGGTTTTATCCCACTAACTTTTTATTTTGTTGGGCTCGAATTTTGTCCTACCAACGGTGTTAGACTCGGACTTTATCCTATTAACCCTTTATTTTGTTAGACTTGGATTTTATCCCACTAACGGTGTTAGGTTCGGGTTTTATCTCACTAACCCTTTATTTTGTTGGGCTTGAATTTTATCCCACGTAAGGTGTTAGTCTCGAATTTTATCCCACTAACCCTTTTATTTTGTTGGGTTTGAATTTTATCCCACCAATCTCGACGGGTTTGGGTTTTATCCCACCAATCTCGGCGGACTTGGGTTTTATTCCACCGACGTTTTTAGTTTGTTGGTCTTGAATTTTATCCTATCGACCGTTTTTATTTTGTTGGGTTTGGATTTTATCCCACCAATCTCGGCGGGTCTGGGTTTTATCCCACCGACCCTTTTTATTTTGTTGGGATTGGTTTTTATCCCACCGACCATTTTATTTTGTTGAGTTTGAATTTTATCCCACCAATGTCGTCGGGTTTGAGTTTTATCCCACCGACTGTTTTTTTTTGTTGAGATTGGATTTTATTCCACCGAGTTCGGCGGGTTTAGGTTTTATCCCACCGACCATTTTTATTTTGTTGGGTTTGAATTTTATCCCACCAACCATGGTGGGTTTGGATTTTATCCCACCGATCGTTTTTATTTTGTTGGGTTTGGGTTTTATCCCACCAACCACGGCGAGCTTGGATTTTATCCCACTGACCATTTTTACTTTGTTGGATTTGGGTTTTATCACACCAATCTCGGCGGGTTTAGGTTTTATGTCATCGACCATTTTTATTTTGTTGGCTTTGGGTTTTATCCCATCAACCACGACGGGCTTGGGTTTTATCCCACCGACCGTTTTTATTTTGTTGGGTTTGGATTTTATCCAGCGACCATTTTTATTTTGTTGGACTTGGATTTTATCCCACCAATCTCGGCAGGTTTGGTTTTATTCCACCGACCGTTTTTATTTTGTTGGGTTTGGGTTTTATCCCATCAATCGTTTTATTTTGTTGGGGTTGGATTTTATCCCACAAATCCTTTTATTTTTTAGGTTTAGATTTTTCAATCTATTAGATTCATGTAGTTGTTTCAATTACAGTTGAGATAGACAGATAAGTAATTTGGTGTCTACGTCTTTGTCTTGAATTTCTGCGAAATCCAGACAAAGAGGGGTAAGTTGTAGACACCAAAATTTTACCTTTTTTTCTTCATTTTTATTCCTATTATTGTTCATTTTAGTTAAATTTTATTTATTTTGTTTCATTTCTATTTCTTGATAAAAATCACTTTTTTTAGAAAAATCAGAAAAAGAAAAGGAAAAAAAGAAGAAATATGAAAAATGAAAAAAGTCAGTTTTGTAAAAAAAAAAAAAATTCTGCCCACGCGCGTGCTATTCCATCAAGCTTCGTACAGAAGCAATGCCACGGCACCAGATATGCAGCTGCAATTTTGTCCCATTTTACTCGATTCTTTTTGCATTCTTTTTTCTTTCCTCCATGCCTCAGTACAAAGCCAGATCACATCTCCAAGATTTATCAAGAAGAATCCAGAAAACATGAAGATCAAGGGCCCTAAAAATGCAAAAGAAATCAGTTTTTTTGTCCACCATCTAGATGAGGGTTTTAGGAGGTTGGTTTTCATATAAAAAGGGCTAATAACAAGGGATTGAGAGGGGAGGCGGCGAGGAGTGAAAAAAAAAACAAAAAGGGAGAGAAAACTGAGGGAGAAAAAGGAAAAAAAGAGGAGCAGAAATTTTTCCAGAAAATGAGCCAGTGGTGAAAAAGCCTATTTCGAGGCCCAAATCTGATCTTGTTCTTGATCCTCTAGGTTCTATTTCAGTTTCTGCACTCACTATGTTGGTAAATCTATAACTTTTGTTCAGAAAACATCTTGAAAAAACATTTCCAGATCTCTGTAATTTCGGCTCAAAGTAGCCTGCTCGCCAAGGCTGAAATTTCTGCAGCAAAGTGCTCCTGTTTTCGTTCCAGCAATCCACACAACTTTCTTGGAGCACCTTGCTTTCTTTTGACTGCACTAGCATCCGGAGGTAACTCTTAATCTTTCCTTTTCTTGCTGCAATTCACAAAGAAAAAAAAAAGATCTTTAACTCATCAAAAGAGAACTTCCTTTTAGATTATGGGTTTATAGTGCGGGTTCTATGTTTTTGCTGGGTCTAATACCTCTGGTTTGACTAAAATATGACAAGATTTGGAAGTTAATGTGAATGTTTGTCCTTGATTATCTTTGCAAGCTTTGTAGTTCATAAACAAAGTTATGCTTCGGCAGGGGCAGAGCCAAAAAAAAATCTTAGTGGGGGCAAAAATAATACTAAAATTTTTTATCTACTCTTTTTCTAATTTTTTAAGCAAAAAAAAAAAGTCTCATGCATAAAATCACCATTTCACAAGTTAAAATATTTATCAAATAACCCAATTATTAGTTATTACATTAACTAATCAATTTTCAAATTTCTTTAAAACAGTAATAGTCTCATGCTCTAGAAATATATTTGCAAATATGTGACGGCCCCACCTCCCCCTAGGGCGTACCCCAGGGTTCGGCGGGTCGCCTGCCCAACTCTCGCCGGGACTCAGTCATGCACTACAGTCCTCAATTAAAATCGGAATAAATCACAAGAATAAATAGGGCAGCAATCCAAACTTAAAGCGGAACCTATATACATTACTATCTCAAAAGGAAGTACAGCCATCAAATGTACAAAGGTTCACTTCACCATACAACTAGCCCGTGCCAAGCACTAGGGCGAGAACCATTACAAAAGAAATAAAAGACCTAGACTAGACTAGTCTATGCTCTCATCCTGCACGCCATCCCCTGTTAAGGAAAACAAAACTAAAGGGGTGAGCTAAAAGCCCAGTGAGGTTCCGAACAGATAATCAAACAATCAATTCAATACATTAAACATGGAGGATCAATAATTCAAGAAACATTTACAATGGAAAGCAATAGTAACATTCATTAAAAGGATACGGCTCACAAGGAGCAATTCATTCGTTCTCCTGACATTTTCCCTTATTCCTCCAATCATTCGAAAATGCATTTTTCGTTTATCAATAAACCCTCGTTCGTTTGTTCGTTCGTTCATTTATTCATTCACCCCCGTCCTGGCCGTTGGCCAGTTTCCACCAACCTACAGGGTAATACTCGAGTATACCAAACGTTCACCCAAGTCCCTAATCGCCCGACCGAGTCCGCTTCTGGCTCGAGACGACCGGTAACAAGGGGCAATGGCCAGTTCAGCCCAAAAAGGCTTACATTCATGCGCAAGTAACATTTTACTCATTAAATCCTTGAAAATTGCACAGTTATTTAGGTCGAGTGCGATAAAGTACACACTCGCCTAGAAAGCTCGTTCTGAAAATCATTAAAAGCACTTAATACATTAGCAAACGATAACAACAAGCCATAAAGTCAAATAAGGAACACTCACCTAGTTATGCAAAATAACGTGCAAAATATCCTTCCGGATATTACCCTTAGTCACCAATGAAACCTAAGGTTGAACAAGAGAACATATTACAGTTTATCGAGCAAAACATTTAAGGGAAACAAAGAAACCCGACTAATTAGGAGTAAAACGTGTAAAGATGACTTTCAAGTAAGAAGAGGGTTGTTTGAACCCCCAAGGATGAAAAATCATGTTTTAAAATGGAAAGCCGGTCATGGTATTGGCCAAACAAAAGTATACAAGTTCAAATAGAAAACCTAGCCCTCGAGCGAAAATTTGGGCAGCACGCCCTTTATGTTTACCTAATTTTCCCGCCATTTAGGCTTCATTATTTTTCCTAAGCCAATCCCAAAGTCATATATATCGTAAATTCAAGTCAATAGCCGTTCCATAGGCTCATAACATCATAAAAATAAGAATCAAAGTAATAACAAGTGCGGGAATACAATCTAGCAAAAGACAGATTTGTCGTGTGGTTGCGGAAATAACACATTTGAGGCTACGCTTATCGGATTGAGGCGAAACTTATACCGTTTCGAAGCTAAGACACAGGGCTACAATGTTCATGAAGATCACTTAGTCCTGTTTCCAATGCAACCTAGTCCAATTCTCAATTTACAGAACCAAAATCTAACTCGTCGGCAATTTAACTGCTCTGCACTGGAATGGTCATATCTCAGGTTACCAAGGTCCGATTAAGGTGTTCTTGGAGGCGTTTGAAAGCTAAGACATAATACTAAAACTTTCATGTTTTGGAAAAAAGCTAAATCAGTACGAATCCTAGTGAATAAACTGGATAAACTGACCAAAACGGAACACTGGAAATTTCCTAAAATAGCGAGGGTAGTTTGGTCTTTTCATGGGTTACGTTGCTCCGATTGAGCTGAAATTTTGTAGGAACCTATAAAATACTATTCTATACAACTTTCATGTTTTATGTCAAGCCCAATTCGGCCTCTAACATAGGGAAATAAAAACGGGCAGAACCCAGTGACAATTTTCCAGAAATCTGAAATCTTTTGGTTTCAATGATAACTTTCTAAATTTCTTACTCCACTTGCTACCAAAACCCCCTATATAACCTTGGATACAACATATATTCATCATACATCAAGTTTAGCCAGAAATTTATTAAACCCTAACTCATGTAACAAAAGGAAAAATTACCCAAAACATGATAACAACCGTAATTCATCACAATCTTGAGATGCTAAGCTAATTTAAACAAGATTAAGAGTAAAAATTGGGGAAATCATCATCCTTACCTTGCTTAGTGTCTACCAAGAGCAACCCTAGCCTTCCCCTTCAAAATTTCACCAATAGCTCATTCAATAAACACTCAAGGGTGCCTTTAATCGGTTTAGTTCCTTTGTTTCCTCACTTTGTGACTTGATTCAAGAAGAATTGGAGAAGCTTTTCTCTTGTTTTTGCTCTCTCTCTCTCTCTCTCGGCTCTTCAGCAGAAATAATGTGGAAGAATGGTGCAATTTTGGGGATAAGAAGGTTGGACAATGTCTTGGTCAATGGCCTCTAATGGTGTGACACTTGTCACAACCCTTACCAAGTAAAAATTTCCTTTTCTTTTCTTGTATTTTCAGCCTCTAATTTCGGTCAAGTTTAGCTGGAATTTAGGAGATATTTTGCTCAAATATCAATAAGCTTGTATGGTGAGAAAGTGGTGGTCAAGTGGTGCGTTCAACCGGTAGTGCGCGGGACCCGCCGGTTCGCGCCGTTTTTCTTTAAAACACACGTACTAGGGTTTTTACTTCCTATTCACCAACCTTATCTCATTGCTCCTAATCACATATTATTTCTCACTTAAAAGTCACTTTTAATCACCAAATTTGATCCTTGCTCCATACCGAAATTTCATCCGGCGAAAAATCGCGAAAACCCTAATTTGCCCCAACCTTGGAAACGAAGAGTAAAACCCTACTTTCTAGGTTCATATGCACTTATTGTGGAACATTTGGGTAGTAGGGCTTTAATAAATAATAATTTTCAAATAAAAGGCATTTTTGAAGAAAAGAAAAAAAAATGTAAGAAATTTGCGGGTCCTTACACTCTCTCCCCCTTAAAACAATTTCGTCCTCGAAATTTTACCTTCAGTTGCCTCAGACGAGTCCGGAACTTGTCGGTTGTCTAAAGCATAAACCTTTGCCGGTCCGCTAGTTTGTTTCCCTCCTTCATTCACTTGTGATTTAGCTCCATCCAGTTGCAGAATATTGCTTTCACATGACTGTCTCCTCGGACAGTTGCTAACTTGATGATCGCCACTTCCGCAGATTAAACATTTCCGCCCCTTTCTCCAACAATCGCTTTCGACATGATTTGCCTTTCCACAGTACCCACAGACCACGTGAGAAGCCATCTTTTGGCTTTCTTGAAAACTTTTCCCAAATCTGATTTGGCTTTCTTTTGTAGATCCTTCACCTATCGCCCCTAATGTCCATGGTGGGTGGGACAAAAAGTTCACTTTTTGCACTTTGGAAGGGACTCTCGCTTCACTAAATTCCTCCACTACACTACTCGATGCACTCCTTTTCTGGGTCTGGGAAGCTTTTATCTGTGCCTTTGCAGTCTCGATTCTTTGAGCTTTCTCAAGGGCCTCTGTAAACGTATTCACTTGTACTGCCGCTAATGCTTCTTGGAGTTCCAAATTTAATCCCCGTATAAGCCGTCTTACCCTTCGCCGCTCTGTGGCCACCAATTCAGAAGCAAACTTGGATAGTTTCGTAAATTTCGTTTCATATTCGGCCACACTTAGCGTTCCTTGGCGTAGTCCAATAAACTCTTCCTCTCTCCTCTCTTGAACTAAAGGAGGGAGGTATTTCTCGTTAAATTCCCTTATGAAATTCGTCCATGTCCATACGGTCTGTTCTCTCTCCCATTTTGCTTTAATAACGTTCCACCACGCTCGGGCCGATCCTTCAAATTGAAACACCGCAAAGTTTACTTGTCTTTGCTCGGTGTAGTTCGAGACGGTGAAAATATTTATCATGGCCTCTAACCATTGTTCGGCTATATCCGGATCAGATCCTCCAAGGAATTTCGGAGGAGTAAACTTCTGAAACCTTTCAAGAGCCTCATCTTCTCCGATTTCAGGGTTCCGGGGTTGATTCACGGCCATTTGGCCTTGTTGATCCACCAGTCTTGCCAAGATATCTGTCATTTGTTGAATTACCGTTGCCATTTGGTCTTCGGCTTCAACCCCCGATCCTTCAAAAAATGGGGCGTGATAGGAAAAGTATAAAACCATACAAGGTTAGAGTGTTATAATATTATATTTATATATTTTGATCACTTCAACTATTTTAATTTTTAAATAAGGGTAATTTTTATATTTTCATAAGTTTCATTGTAAATGATCATTTCCGTTACTTTGATACTTTAATCCAAACCATGAGGGAATTATATATAACTTTCAAAACTATAGGAAGGCTTATGGAAAAAAATAGTTGTACCACAAGGGAATAAAGTGTATTTTGCCCTTTTTCATATTAAGTTACAAAGTCATAAATGATCAACATACAAAGATTGAGATATCGATAGGAATCAAACTTTAGAAGACAAACATTTTAAAAATCCAACTCAATTGGTAGCAACATTGACCAAAGAAAATGAGGCCTTTAATTCGATTTTTATGTCTTCCCTTTTACTGTTTAATTCCTTGCCCTTTGTAAGTTTATAATCTCTTCTAAAATGGACAAAAAACAATTGAGAAGACAAACTACGTTACTTTTTGAGAACATCTCTGTACTTGATAGAGTATAATTTGTTAGTAAATTTATTATTGATTTCCCCTTCTATCCCTGACAAATATTGTGTTAATTGCTGATATTTACTCATATTTGGTATTTGAAATCAATTTCAGGAGTGAAGCAGAAAATTACCAAAAAGGAGGGACTTGTATGGAAAAATGCAGACTTCTAAGGGCTTCAACCTTTAGGTCCTTGAATTGGTGGGGACCACAAGCTAGTGCAAGGCATTTAGTCATTTGGGCTTTTCAAAAAAAGCAACGTAGAGAGACTTGGAACAACAAATACTTTGGAGGCTTTGTCCACATGTGCGGGGACCACGGATAAGAAGCATGAGTCATTTGGACTCTAGGAAAAGAAACGTACAAGACTTTGAATTTGGTGTGGGGACCACTAGAGATAGCATTAGACTTCCTTTTGGCTTTAAAAAGGGAGAAACGTACGGGAGATCAATGAATCAATAGTTTTAGTTTAGGCTTTTAGCATAGTTTTAGTTTTCTTTTCTTAGCTCTTTCGCATGGTTGTTCTCCATTAATGGAGGACTAACCTCTTAATTCTAGTCAAGGGGACAACTGAAGACTTGGTTCAACAATTACTGTGAGATCGAATTTATTTTAATTATTTCCTCCATTTATTGGTATTCATATGTTTCCTGCTTTTAACTGTTATAGCTCTTGTGTATGATTGATTAGTGTGCAATAATTAATTATTCATATAGACTATTTTGCTAAATAGAGGTAATTGAATCCGTAATTGTTCGTTATCTCTATCTTAGTAGCAACTGGCGTAATTGGATTTATGTCAGGGGAGCATACGATCTAGTTTAAACAAACCCTCGTAGCGTGTTTGTTAGTTAGGATTGTGCCTTTCTAATTATTAATGCAATCTAGAAATTAAATCCTACGGTCGTACCTAGGGTTGTTTTTGGGTTAGAGAAATAGTTAACGGTCGTACCTTAACTATCGAGAAATTAAGGAAAGGTTGGTTGTTTATCGCGTGCATGACAACTATAACTAATCTATTAATAAATGCGGAATTATCTGTGAATCAATGATCAGTGCCTGAACCATTTCTGAAGTGTACCCTTGGCTAGAGTTTTCCCTTAATTATTTCTCTTAATCAATTATTTCCTGCAGTTAATTTATTTAGTTAGTATTTAATCCAAAAACCCCCCATACTTTGGACTCTAGAAGAAACGAATTATCCCCAGTCCCTGTGGATTCGACTCTACTCACCGCTATATACAAAATCTGTATTTTTCTTGAGAAGGTATTTATTATTGTACAGGTTCGGCACCTGTCAATTTTTGAAAAATTTGACAGGGCGTCAGTCTGTGCAATAATAATAATAAAAATAGAACCTAGTTACCACTAAAAGTAGTCAGTAATTAATCCTAGGTACTGGAGCAGGGACTCTAGGTGTGCAATGGGTTACTTGATTCACCCTGTTCCCGAAGAGTTTGCTTAACCCGATATACCAGAATTAATTAGTTGACAAAAATTACTAAATAGTAGACAATAGCAAGTAGGGTCGTCTCCTCAGGGACTGGAGATATCTGTCTCTTTTAAAGTCCAATTGATAAGGGGGGATTTCACAGGAATAAAACTAAAAACAATTAAACAATTTAACTAAAAATGAATAAATAACTAGCACAAATATAGCAGGAATTTAATCAGGAATAAATAAATTCTAGCCAAGGAAGCAACTACTCAGGCACAGTCCATTTATCCGATCATTGATGCAAGAGAGGTTCACTTAATTTATTAATAGACTAGTTATAGCCATCAAGGAACTCTAATGACCAATTTTTCCTTAATTTATAGGTGACCAAGGTACGACCATTAGTCACCCCTAACCAGAAAAGTACTCCTAGGTACGACCGTAGGAATTAATTTTCCAATTGCATTAATAACCAGAAAAACCTAGTCCTAATCAATAACACGCTACGAGGGTTATTTAAATTAGATTGCATGCTCCCCTAATGTGTAAACACACCAGTTGCCACTAATATTAATCAATCAAACAATTACGGATTTAATTGACTAAATTGGCACGAGTTTAATATATCACATTGAACATCGGGCCCTTGATATCCAATTAATAAAATAATCCCATGAAAGTTAAATCAGGCAACATGCAAATATTAATAGATAAAGGAACACGTGAAAACTAATTAGATCTCACAGATTTCCGGGACTGCGCCGTCGAGTTGACCCCTGACTAGACGGAAGACTTAGCCACGCCGCATAATTAAATCACCACACGAATTAATAAATTGCAAAGGCATTGCGTTTTCTATTAAGAAGCAAGGAATAAAAGGTGTTTTTCCCGTTGGGGAATATTGTCGAACACCTGGCGTGTGTCAGAGGCCAGTCAGGAGAAAGAAGAACTAAAACTGAACTAAAAGCTAAAACTAAAAGCTGGCCCCCGTACGGCTCTTTTCTTGTCTACTTAAAAGCTAAAAGCAAGAACCTAATCTTCTCTCCAGTGGTCCCCACCCAATTGGTAGTCAAAGCTACCCACAAAGAAGGCCTGCCGAATTTCCTTCTTGTTTTGCATCTCTGTACGTTGCTTTCTCCTTAAGAGCCCAATGACTAATGCTATTCCGTGGGCCTCCACCAATTGGCACAAGACTCCAAATTTCTACTTAAAGTCCCTCCTTTTTTGGTATATTTCTGCTTCATTCCTGAAATTAAATCCAGATACCAAATATAAGTGGATATCAGCCATTAACACAATATTTAGCAGGGATAAAAGGGAAAATTACTAATAAAAATTACTAACAAATGACACTCTATCAATTCCCCCCACACCTGAATCATGCTTGCCCTCAAGCATGGGGACAATTCAACTCAACAATGGCTAGCTTTCACAGTATCATTGCCAGCTGTGCTTATACCAAAAATCAAAATTTAGTGGCTAAGTGTCAAGTCATATCTCACTCGGTTAGCTTCTAAGTTCATAGACCTGTCCAATTCATGGCTAATTCGCTTAGGAAATCCAAATATTAACTAGCAACAGTGAGTAATTAAGTCAACTGGCAACCCACAATCTCAACATTACGAACCAAGGATCGGCAGGCCAATATGATCATAAACACACATTTTTCACATCTGATTCTTCTTCTTCTTTTTTTCTTTCTTTTTTTTTTTTTTTTTTTTTTTTTTTTTTTTAAATTGCACGAATAATGCTGCGTCCCAAGTTATTCAAGTCTTTTGACGTGAACTCTGATATTTTTAGATGAAAGAGCCCAGATACTCAACTTTTCACAGCGCCAGGACTGCTTACTCATAGATATCGCCACTTTTTGACACGAGAGCCGACACTTGTGGTGAAGACTCCCGGTTACTAGGTGGCGGCACTAGCGGAGTATAGCCATACGTTATTCTCACTAACGTACCAAAATAACAAACACTTTTAAGATCATGGCCCACGTCATCTCCTAAACATGAAGGACCAAGGTCAACAGGGGACCAAACCACACAACAATGCCAGCAAAATATTTATATTGCCTAAACAAGTTAGCCATAAATCGCCCCAAGTCGTTAAACTCAAAATATTCACCAAGACAGCATGCTCTTACTTGCCACCGAAACTCAACTCAAAGTATAAACTACAACTAGCAATAAAAGAGTAAGCTGCCAACATATTTACCCAGATATCAGCAAGGTAAAAACATCCAAAAGGAATAAAGGACCAACACCTAAACAGAAAACACTTAACTAAAAACATAGGAAAACACCTAAACTGGAAAAACTGGAAATATTCAGCACCCAAACTTACCCCCCCCACACCTAATTCACACATTGCCCTCAATGTGATAATGTAACAGCCAAAAGTAAGGAGAGGGGCAACGATACTTCCCTGTAATCGTCAAAACAGGGGTGGATCAGGCGCGAACTGAGGTGGAAAGCCGGCCTGCTGCATAAACGCAGCCATGTTTTGAGCCATGTTATGCAAGTTGATGCCAATGTGAGTTACGCGAGTCTCCAGTCTATCAACGGTGTTCCGGAGTTGGGTCCAATCGTCGGCCGATGGGACGGTAGGTGGCGGAGCGGAGGAAGACGGGCCAGGGTTGCCGCCCTCAGTGGAAGCTCGGGCAAAAGATGACCGAGGGGGAGGGCGTAGCGGCCCCGGTGGAACTACCTCCCAGCCATTGTCGCCCTCCCGAACTAAGCCCATTTTCTCTAAGCATGGGATATCCAAAGGCTCCATTTGACAGGCTATATGCAAGTTATGGTTAGAAATATCAAGTACATGCAAATTCATAGCCAAGTGAGTAATGTAAGACCCAAGAATCAAGGGGCGCTTCTTTTTAGGCAAAATGGACTTGAACTGAGACGCGAGCCAGCACCCCAGATTAACCTTAATCTTGTTATGCATGCACCATATAAAGAAAAATTCGCGCTTAGATAGAATGCCCGAACTATCTCGCCTACCCGAGAAACTATAGGCCAAAAAACGGTGGATATAGCGAGAGGCCGGGT
This sequence comes from Coffea eugenioides, assembly GCF_003713205.1. Classification (NCBI taxonomy): domain Eukaryota; kingdom Viridiplantae; phylum Streptophyta; class Magnoliopsida; order Gentianales; family Rubiaceae; genus Coffea; species Coffea eugenioides. The sequence continues at coordinate 13,643 of NW_020862180.1, read as the reverse complement.
CCTTCAGATAAGAACCCTTAGATAGACGGGGGTCATAGTTATCCCTGTCTACGGACATCTCATCCCAAATAAAGCGATAACGGGAGAAAAACGGTTGGACAAAGTCACATGCACTCTCGGCATACTCCCTAGACTCAGCATAGGCAGGATCAATGAAACCAAAAACCAGGTTGAAGTCGGTTATGGAATGGTGGAATTCCTGACCCATTAAACGGAAGCGGATGACATCAGGGGTGGAAACTGTGTAACCAGTGGGAAGGTCGAATTCAAATGTGGCATAGAATTCCCTAACTAACTCCACAAAGGCTGGGAGGTCAGTGATACGAGAATAGGGTCGCCACCCGATGGCCTCAATCAAATCGTGGAAGGGGACGCTAATATTCAGAAGGCCCAAGGTGGCGGCGTCCCGATAACGGCATGGAATAATTCGCCGTTCACAAGCCTCAGCATATCGCCGCTTGTCGGCCGCCCTGGTGAAGTCCAAATGACCCCCAAAATGTGCAGGGTCAGCGATATGGACGCCTCTTTGTCGCCCAAGACGAGCCCGCCTCCCAGAGGAGGAAGGATCGTGCGAGGGGTCAGAGGCGGGAATGGAATGCTGGGGTGGAGGGGGCTGAGGAGTCCTAGGGGTCCTAGTCTTAGAAGAAGATCGAGGCTTCACCATGGTGACCAACAGGCAAACCAAAACAACCAAGTAGCAAATATAAGCGTCACGGGCGCCCCCAATAAACAAATATAAGCGTCACGGGCGCCCCCAAATTTAACCAACAATAGCAGCAAAGCACCCAAAATTTGACACCAAAGATATGAATCAGACACAGTTGGACCCAAAACCGGAACCTCTGTCTCGAACTGGACAGTCAATTACCCAAGACAATTTACCAAATTAGCAATTTAGCCAAGCAATGGGCAATATCAGCAACCACATGTCAAAATGCGCCCACAACTGAAGTACAAGGTTAGTAGCTCGCAACCAGTCAGGCGACCATATAAAAGCAATGAAAATAATCAAAACACTCCCACCAGTACAACTGGTGCATAGACAGGAAAGAATTAAATTCAACGGTAGCACTTCAATCCACCAGAACTGAGACTCGAAAATAAGCAGGTATCTCCAAAAACAGCAGCAATGATAGGCAAAAGGGCTCAACCAGTACCACTGGTGAGTCACAGCAAAAAAAAAAACTAAAGCAAAAGGCCAACTCAATCAATATCTATCAGAAAATCTCCCTCAAATGGCAGCAATTACCCCCAAATTCTGTCCAAAATTGACCCTAGCAATTGCCCAAATTAATACCTGCTTCTATCCAACCAGAAACCCAAACACAAATTCCAGAAATCCTTGTTAATCGGGGAAGAAATTACAATACCTCCACCTGTCAATTCTGACAGGTGGTGATGGCGTGGCCGGACAGAAAAACTCGCGTGGGAGGAGGATGTCGCGCCCGGTGGTGCGCGAGGGGGCTCCTGGCCGCGAGGTGAAGTTGAGCTGGAGCTGGGGGTGCGGCTGTGACCACGCGAGGGAGAAGGGGCCGCGTGCGGCCTGGGAGGCTGGTGGAGGTGCTGGTGGCTCTCGAGGTTGTGGCTTGTGGGCTGGAGAGAGACGCTGAGGGCTGGTGGCCCGGCTGTTGCCACGCGGCTGTCGAGGTGCGGCGGTGGCGCAGGCAGCTTGACAGGCAGCGACGTGCGAAGGGCTCTGGCGATGGAAGAGAGAGCACGGGCCTTAGCCGCGAGTTGGCGGTGGAGTGCGATGCGGCCACGCGGGAGGAACAGATCGGCAGGCGGCGGAGCGCAACTCAGTGGAGAGAGGCGGCGCCTGCAGCTCGTTCGTCGAGTGGAGAAAGAGCAGAGGAGGACTGGGGTGGCGGCGGTCGAGCGAAGGAAAATAAAGAAAAGGGAAAAGCAGTGGGGAAGAAGAGAAAGAAAGAAAGAAGAAAGAAAAGAAGGAAAGAAGAAAAAGAAAAATTGTTTTTTTTTTAAATCATTTAAAAAAAAATAATCTTCCTCCCTCTTTTTTTTTTTTTTATATGAAAGGAGTAATAAAAACAAAAAGAATAATAATAACAATAGTAATAAATTTAAAATTTAAAATTTTTTTATTTTTTTTTTATTTTTTGTTTTGGGTCGTCAAACACCGCGTGGGCATGCCAAGATTACAAAATATCCACTGACCTCAGGAGATTCAAACACCGCGTGGGCGCGCCAAGATTGGTCTTCGTCCTCTGATCTCAGGAGACGCCAACGCCGCGTGGGCACGCCAAGATTGGTCTTCGTCCTCTGATCTCAGGAGACGCCAACGCCATGTGGGCACGCCAAGATTTCACTTCCTGACTGCAGTGAAGGAAATTGTAATACAAATACTACCCAATGAGTAAATGACCCAATGCAAAAGAAAAACAACTAGAAATAACAAAAAAACTAGAAATAACGAAACTAATATTCGGGTTGCCTCCCAAACTAGCGCCTTTCTTTAGTGTCTTTGGCTAGACATAGCCCATAATTTGCTTAAACCAAGCAAATTGGGTCCTCCAAATGCATCATCTCTACCCGCTCAACTGGAACCTCATCATAATATGGCTTGAGGCGATGACCATTCACCACAAATTTCTTCTCCGTCTTTAGACTCTGGATTTCCACTGCACCATAATCAAAGACATTAGTTACAAAAAAAGGACCAATCCAACGAGAACGTAGCTTACCTGGAAATAACTTCAATTTGGAGTGATACAGTAGAACTTTTTGTCCACATTCAAACGTCTTCCTAGAGATCTGTTGGTCATGAAAAATCTTGTTTTTCTCCTTATAAATCACAGCATTCTCGTAGGCTTCATTGCGAATCTCCTCCAATTCCTGTAACTGTAACTTCCTTTGAATTCCGCCCTCCTCGATATCCATATTACATTGCTTAACCACCCAGAATGCTTTATGCTCGAACTCCACTGGAAGATGGCAAGGCTTACCAAATACCAACCTATAGGGAGACATCCCTATAGGTGTCTTGTAAGCAGTCCTGTATGCCCACAACGCATCTTCCAACCTTGAACTCCAGTCCTTCCTATCAGGGCGGACCATTTTTTCCAAAATAGACTTTACTTCCCTATTCGAGACTTCAGCCTGGCCATTGGTCTGTGGATGGTAGGAAGTGGAAACCTTATGAAGTACACCATATCTCCTGAACAAAGCAGCAATTGTCTTGTTGCAAAAATGCGTCCCTCTATCACTCACAACTGCCCGTGGCATTCCGAATCGCACAAAAATGTTAGACTTTATGAAATCTGCAACCACCTTAGAATCATTAGTGCGGGTGGCTTTTGCTTCCACCCACTTCGAGACATAATCCACTGCTAGTAAAATGTATAAAAATCCACAAGAATTTGGAAAGGGACCCATGAAATCTATACCCCAAGTATCAAAAGTTTCAATGAAAAGCATGGGCACCTGTGGCAGTTGATCCCTTCGGGATAAATTGCCTACCCTCTGACATTTATCACATGCCTTACAGAACAAGTAAGCATCCTTAAATAAGGTAGGCCAATAAAATCCAATTTCCAACACTTTTCTAGCAGTCCGTTTAGGTCCAAAATGACCCCCACATGCAAAAGAGTGACAGAAAGTCAATATAGATTGGAATTCACCTTCACTTACACATCGCCTCATTATTTGGTCAGCACCTTGTTTCCACAGATAGGGATCATCCCAGACATAGTACTTTGCATCGCTTTTTAGTTTGTCCCTTTTTGCCTTGGGCCAACCTGCGGGCAATTTGTCAGTAACCAAATAATTCACAATATCTGCAAACCAAGGAGGGGATGAATTAATAGAAAGTAAATGCTCTTCAGGAAAAGACTCCCTTAATGGTAATTCTTCCTCCGCTACCAATATTCGACTTAGGTGGTCAGCTACTAGATTCTCCGCTCCTTTTTTGTCTCTGATTTCCAAGTCAAATTCCTACAGGAGCAATATCCATCTTATCAAGCGGGGTTTAGCATCCTTCTTGGTCAGTAGGTACCTCAAAGCTGCATGGTCAGAATACACAATTACTTTAGCACCTAATAAATAAGGTCTAAACTTTTCTGAAGCAAAAATAACAGCTAAGAGTTCTTTCTCCGTAGTAGAGTAATTGAGTTGGGCGCCATTTAAAGCTCTAGAGGCATAATATATTGCGTGCGCCGCTTTCTCCACCCTTTGTCCCAAAACTGCTCCCACGGAGTAGTCGCTGGCATCACACATAATTTTGAATGGGCGATTCCAATCAGGAGGTTGGATGATAGGTGGAGAAGTGAGTAATTTCTTCAACTTCTCGAACGCTTCTTTGCACTCCTCGTTGAATTCAAAACTGACATCCTTTTGCAAAAACCTAAAAAGTGGTGCCCCGATCTTTGAGAAATCCTTGATAAATCTGCGATAGAAACCTGCATGTCCTAGAAAAGAACGAACTTCCCGTACAGTTACGGGGTAAGGTAAAGCAGATATCACATCTATTTTAGCTTTATCAACTTCAATTCCTCTAGATGACACTACATGTCCTAGAACTATCCCGTGCTCAACCATGAAGTGACATTTTTTCCAATTGAGCACTAGGTTAGTCTCGATGCATCTCTTTAAAATTAATGTCAGGTTATCTAAGCAATCATCAAAACTATCACCATAGACACTGAAGTCATCCATGAATACCTCAATTATTCTCTCCACATACTCAGAAAAAATGCTAATCATGCACCTCTGGAATGTTGCGGGGGCATTGCACAATCCAAAGGGCATCCTTCGATAGGCAAAAGTGCCAAAGGGGCAAGTGAAAGTTGTTTTCTCTTGATCCTCTGGCGCAATTGCTATCTGAAAATAACCAGAGAAACCATCTAAAAAACAGTAGTAGGCACGACAAGCTAATCTTTCAACCATTTGATCAATGAATGGAAGGGGAAAATGATCCTTCTTGGTCACTGCGTTCAATTTACGGTAATCGATGCACTGGCGCCAACCCGTAGGCTTTCGAATTGGAACAAGGTCCCCTTCATGATTTTCTTCCACAGTTACTCCTGCTTTCTTCGGCACCACTTGTATCGGGCTCACCCATGGGCTGTCTGAGATAGAAAAAATAATTCCTACGTCTAGAAGTTTGATTACCTCTTTTTTGACCACTTCCATCATGTTGGGGTTCAGTCTTCTTTGTGGTTGTCTTATCGGTCTAGCATCCTCTTCTAGGCGAATTCGATGCATACATACGGACGGGCTTATACCCTTGATGTCTGCAATTGTCCACCCTATAGCTTCCTTGTGCTCCCTTAAAACCCGTAGCAGCTTATCCTCCTCCGTGGGTGATAATTTGGATGAGATTATCACTGGTAACGTCTCTTTTTCACCCAAATAGGCATACTTTAAATGCTTGGGTAGGGGTTTCAACTCCACTTCAGGTGCCTGCACGATAGAAGGTAATAACTTTAGGTGCGGTTCAGGCACAAATATAGGAGCAACATCATACCTTAGAGGACTTTGGCCTAGTGAATGCAAGGCTCCAACCATTCTTTGCAAACTGATGTCTAACTCCATCTCGCAGGCTGCCTCCAGATCCAAATGTTTGGTGATTGCTACCTCCAATTCATCCCTGCCATTAATCTCAAATACTTCTTGCACCAAAGGGTCAATTACACTCACAGCAAAAACAGCATTAGAATGACATGGATATTTCATGGCTTCAAATATACTGAAATGAACTATTTTTCCGTCAAATTCCATCGTTAGGGTGCCCTCACTAACATCAATTTTTGTACGAGCTGTGCTCAAGAAGGGCCTCCCCAACAAAATTGGTGATGGATTTGGAGAACGTTCGTCACCCATATCAAGAATATAAAAATCAGCAGGGAACACTAAATTGTTCACTTGCACTAACACATCTTCTATCACCCCATCGGGATAAGCATTAGTCCTATCAGCCAATTGAATTATAATGCCAGTTTCCTTTAAGGGACCCAAATTTAGAGAAGCATAAATAGCCTTGGGCATCACATTTATAGAGGCTCCTAAATCTAACATGGCATTCCTAATGCTAGTGTTCCCTATTTTACAAGGGATAGTGAACATACCTGGGTCTCCGCACTTGGGTGGAAGTTTTCTTTGAAGCACTGCAGATACGTTCTCTCCCACAATTATCCTTTCATCTCCTCTCAGTTTCCTTCTATTGATGCATAGGTCCTTCAAAAATTTGGCATACCGGGGTACTTGCTTAATTGCGTCAAGTAAGGGGATATTTATCTCCACCTTCCTAAACACCTCCAAAATTTCCTTTTCCTTATCTTGCTTCTTAGGCCTTTCCAACCTGCTAGGAAAAGGTGGTGGGTTAGGTTTAACTGGAACCACTGGGTCACGTATTACCTCTTTATTTGTGCCGGGCGTTCCTTCTTGCTCGAGCTCTTTCTCAATGCGGTCCTCATTCTTGTCCTTCGGAGCCACTGGCGCTGGTCCATCAACCTCTTTCCCACTCCTGAGGGTCATTGCACTTACATTTTTGGGATTCACCTCAGGTTGGGATGGAAGTTTTCCCTTTCCCTGGGAGTCCAGTCGGTTGACAATTGAGGCTAATTGACTCATCTGATTTTCCAAGTTTTGCATACGTGCTTTCATCTCTTGATTGCTGGCCTCAGTGTCCTGTTGAAATTTCATAGTATTAGAGGCTATGGTTTTAACCATGTCTTCTAGGGACATACCTGAGGCAGAGGATGGTTGATTCCTTGTTTGATATTGTTGCTGGAAGCCCTGCTGTCTATTGGGGATGAAATTTTGTTGCTTATTTCCCCCATAGCTCAGATTTGGATGATCCCTCCAACCCGGATTGTATGAGTTGGAATAGGGGTCATACTGTCTACGTGGCATGGGCATGTTACCAGCCATGTTTGCTTGCTCAATTCCCTCCTCTTGTAACTGTGGGCATGAGTCAGCGGTATGACCAATATTCGTACAAATCCCACACACTTTGGCCTGCTGTACATTTCCTACAGCTATCTGTCGAACAAATGAGGTTAATTCGGATAACTGCTGTTGGATTGAAGATGAACTTACCTCGTTGACCTTTCTCGTAGGAACATCTGCTCTCGTACCAAACTGTTGGCAGTTCTTTGCCATTCATTCGATTAGGTCCCATGCCTCTTGGGTAGTCTTATTCACCAGTGCACCACCATTTGCTGCATCAATGATATTTCTATCATTCATCAGTAGTCCCTCGTAGAAATACTGAATCAGCAGTTGATCACTTATTTGGTGATGCGGGCATCGGGTACGCAGCCTGGTGAACCTCTCCCAATATTCATACAAGGATTCCCCGTGAAATTGCTTGATGCCACATATTTCCTTTCGCAAACTAGCAGCTCTGGATGCAGGGAAATATTTTTCAAAAAAATTTTTCTGCATCTCTGGCCACGTGGTGATAATGCCTGCAGGTAGACAGTATAACCAGTCCTTTGCCGAGTCCTTTAGAGAGAAAGGGAATGCCCTTAATTTAATTTGTTCATCAGTTACTCCCGAAGGCTTCATACTCGAACACACCACATCAAATTCCTGCATGTGTTTGTGGGGTTCCTCTCCTGACAGACCATGAAAAACGGGCAACAAATGTATTAAACCAGGTTTTAATTCAAAAGCTGCATTCTCACTAAGGCGAGGAAAAGTTATGCAAAGAGGTTGTTGGGTCAAGTTTGGAGCAGCCAACTCCCTTAATGTTTGTGTGTTTGCCATGGCGACGTTCTCTTGGTACGAATCACTTGAAGTGTCACCAAACGAATCTGATGGTTCAACTTCGGGCTCAGATCTCTGAGATGCAGCACTGGAGTGCTCCTCTCTGAGCTGTCTGGTTTCCTTTCTCGTTCTACGCGCGGTCTTCTCTACTTCAGGGTCAAAAATCAATTCACCTGTACGAGAAGACCTAGGCATACACTAGAAAAATACCAGAAAATTAGTGCAAAAATGAACTTAATAAAGAAGCAAATAATAACGCCAGTCCCCGGCAACGGCGCCAAAAATTTGACAGGGCGTCAGCCTGTGCAATAATAATAATAAAAATAGAACCTAGTTACCACTAAAAGTAGTCAGTAATTAATCCTAGGTACTGGAGCAGGGACTCTAGGTGTGCAATGGGTTACTTGATTCACCCTGTTCCCGAAGAGTTTGCTTAACCCGATATACCAGAATTAATTAGTTGACAAAAATTACTAAATAGTAGACAATAGCAAGTAGGGTCGTCTCCTCAGGGACTGGAGATATCTGTCTCTTTTAAAGTCCAATTGATAAGGGGGGATTTCACAGGAATAAAACTAAAAACAATTAAACAATTTAACTAAAAATGAATAAATAACTAGCACAAATATAGCAGGAATTTAATCAGGAATAAATAAATTCTAGCCAAGGAAGCAACTACTCAGGCACAGTCCATTTATCCGATCATTGATGCAAGAGAGGTTCACTTAATTTATTAATAGACTAGTTATAGCCATCAAGGAACTCTAATGACCAATTTTTCCTTAATTTATAGGTGACCAAGGTACGACCATTAGTCACCCCTAACCAGAAAAGTACTCCTAGGTACGACCGTAGGAATTAATTTTCCAATTGCATTAATAACCAGAAAAACCTAGTCCTAATCAATAACACGCTACGAGGGTTATTTAAATTAGATTGCATGCTCCCCTAATGTGTAAACACACCAGTTGCCACTAATATTAATCAATCAAACAATTACGGATTTAATTGACTAAATTGGCACGAGTTTAATATATCACATTGAACATCGGGCCCTTGATATCCAATTAATAAAATAATCCCATGAAAGTTAAATCAGGCAACATGCAAATATTAATAGATAAAGGAACACGTGAAAACTAATTAGATCTCACAGATTTCCGGGACTGCGCCGTCGAGTTGACCCCTGACTAGACGGAAGACTTAGCCACGCCGCATAATTAAATCACCACACGAATTAATAAATTGCAAAGGCATTGCGTTTTCTATTAAGAAGCAAGGAATAAAAGGTGTTTTTCCCGTTGGGGAATATTGTCGAACACCTGGCGTGTGTCAGAGGCCAGTCAGGAGAAAGAAGAACTAAAACTGAACTAAAAGCTAAAACTAAAAGCTGGCCCCCGTACGGCTCTTTTCTTGTCTACTTAAAAGCTAAAAGCAAGAACCTAATCTTCTCTCCAGTGGTCCCCACCCAATTGGTAGTCAAAGCTACCCACAAAGAAGGCCTGCCGAATTTCCTTCTTGTTTTTCTCTTATTTTTTTTTTGATATAGTTTATGGCTTCTAACACTCCGTATTTTGGTGATGTATTGGATTTTATTTCCGGGGAAGGCGATGAGACTAGTTTCTTTTCTAAGTTTGCATATTCAGAGGCACTGAACTCTATTAGAGAAAGAATGGCTGCTGCAACCTGTAAAATTTGTTATGCCAGGGATCATTCAACCGGTATGTGCCCCGAATATCAAGATAATCTGAGTGTCCCCCTCAATAATTATGGAGATTTTTCACCCTGGTCTCAAACGTGGTATAACCCTAATCCAAACGGGTATGATCAAGAATGGTGGGATAACTCCGATTATAATTATACAACGGGGCCAATGAATTTTCAGCAGTATGAGTCTCAAGAATCGTCATCTATGTCAGGTATGTCTCTTGAAGAAATAGTTGAATCAATAGCTATTAATACATATCAATTCCAACAGGAGACACAAAGGAGAAATGAGATGATGAAGGAGGCAATGAGTAATCTGGAAGATCAAATGTGTCTATTGACATCCAGAATAAATCGACTGGCTTCTCAATTTGAAGAATTGCCCTCGAAAACCATTGTTGAAAATGAGAGTGCAATTTGCCTGACTAGTGATGAGGAACTGCAAGATTTTCAAGAAGAGAGATGTACAGATGCAGTTGAAAAAGAACCCGAAAAGGAAGAAATTGAACCCCAACTGCAACCCATTCAAGTGAAAGAATCCAGTGAAGAATCAGCAAATGTGGTGACACCACCTCCATTCCCTAACCTGCATTTTCTTAACTCTTACTCTATGATTTCTGTTAATGAGATTGATTTTGTTATACCGGAAGTTCTTGAGTCTCATGGCAGGAATGAATTAAGAGTAGCTATGGTCAAATATCTTGAACCGTTGAATGCTCTTGACGGAGGAGTGGATGAAGAATTGCGATCAATGCTTGATTATTTGGCGCCCTCAACTAGTCCATGGAAGACCGTAACTCGTGTGCTCAAAGATTACTCTATCTATGAGGGTTACCAGGATCACATTGAAGATGAAGCATTGAAGCGAGCCACAAGATTTTATCCTCCATGAACAAGCATAGCATGTCTAGCCAAAGACATTAAAGAAAGGCGCTTTTTGGGAGGCAACCCGAATATTGATTTTATTGGTTTTAGTTGTTTATTTCTTTCGTTTTGTCGTTTCTCCATTGGGTAGTATCAAGGCTAATATCTCCTCCACTGTGACCAGGAAGTGAAATCTTGGCGTGCCCGCGCGGTGTTTGTGTTTTCTAAGACCAGAGGACGAAGACCAATCTTGGCGTGCCTGCGCGGTGTTTGACGACCCAATAAATGAATTCAAAAAAAAAAATTTTTTTTAAAATTTTATTATTACAAAAAAAAAAAAAATTAATTTCAGCAATTTCCAATTGGGACGATTTACATTAAGCGTAAGTTTTATTAAAAAAAAAAAAAAAACAATTTCCCTTTTCTCTTTTCTTTTTTCTTCTTTTTCCTCTTTTCTTTTTCTTTTTCTTTTTCTTTCTTTCCTTTCTTTCCCTTTTCTTCTTCTTCTTCCCCGCTGCCTGGTTTTTTTTCTTTTTCCTTCTTTTCTTCTTCAGCCGATGCTCCTCCATCGCGCGTCGCCGCCTCCCTCGCTCACCTCCAAATCGCCGCGCCTCTCTCTTCCCACCGCGACAGCCGCACGCCACCAGCTCCACCTCACTCACCCTCGCCCGCCTCCAGCGTCATCCGCAACCAGAGCCGCCGCTGGCCCCAAGCTCCACGACCACCACCACCTCGCGAGCTGCAGCCACGCAGCCGCCTGCCATCGCCTCCTCCTAAGCCGCGCCCATCCACCAGTCGCAACCCTTTGAGATCAGCCCACGACGCGCGCCCGCAGCACAGCAGCTCCACCTGGGCGACCTTCTCTCTCGCCCATCCTCAGCTCAGCCCACGCAGCCCGCGCGCCGCCGCTCCACCAGCAGCTCGCGGCCAAGGCGCGCCGCTCGTCAACCCCGCCTTCCAGACCAACAACCCCAGCGCACGCCCTCGCGCGATACCAGCTGCAAGACGCCGCCGGCCCACGCTGCCGCTCCGTCGCACGTGGCCTTCTCCCTGAAGATCTCTACTTCCTCCTGAGCTCGTGCGCTACCACCAACCCTGCAGCCCTCCATCCGACGCCACTAGCCGCCGCTAGCCCTCTCTGTTCCATTGCCGACTTCCACTGGCCGCCGCCCGTGAGCCCAGCCCAAGCTGCTCACGAGCTCGGCCCTCGCTGCGCGCGGTCCCTCTCTGCCAAGCTCCACTTCGACCAGCAGTCCGGCCAAGCCGCGCCTCTCTTCACTTTCACCCTGTGCTCCGCTGCTTGTCGCGAGCTCATCACCAGCCCTCCATCAGGTCGCACGCCACCAGGAACCTAACAGTCCCCACGCCGTCACCACCTGTCGGTTTCTGACAGGTGGAGGTATCGTGACTTCTTCCCCTAATTAGTCTCCATCTCTGAAATTTGTGGTTGGATTTCTTGTTCGATACAGGAGGGTGGTACTTGGGCATTTTCTAGGATAAATTTTGGACAGATTTGGGGGTAATGGTTGCCATATGTGGGAAAATTCTCTGATATTTATTGAATTGCTGGCCATTTGCTTTAATTTTTTTTTCCCTGTGACTCACCAGTGGTACTGGTTGAGCACTTTAGCCTATCATTGTTGCTGTTTTTGGAGACACTTGCTTATTTTCAAGTTTCAGTTCTGGTGGATTGAGTTGCTACCGTTGAATTTAATTCTTTCCTGTCTGTGCACCAGTGGTACTGGTGGGAGTGTTTTGATTACATTCGTTGATTTTTTTATGGTCGCCTGACTGTTTGCGAGCTACTAACCTTGTACTTCAGTTGTGGTCGCACTTTGACCTGTGGTTGCTGATATTGCCAATTGCTTGGCTAAATTGCAAATTTGGTTAATTGTATTGGGTAATTGACTGTCCAGTTGGAAGCAGTTGTTACTACTTTGGGGTCCAAGTGTGTCTCATTTGCTGAAATTTGTGTCCAATTGTGGGTGAATTGCTGCTATTGCTTATTGGGGGCGCCCGTGACGCTTCTTTTTGCTTATTGATATTGGTTGCATGTTCTAAGCGGTTCTCGTGACTGATTGCTTGTTTTTGGACGGCTACTGTGCTCCTCCTTTGTTTATTGCTTATTGGTTGTGTCTTATTGACTTGCTTGGGGTCTTTGGAGCAGTTGTTGCACTTTGGACGGCCTTAATTCTGAATTTGACTACATGGGGTCCATGAGTACTTATTGATTGCATTTGCTATAAGTGTTGGGGTCTGGTTTAATCTATAGGAGGTTGAATTGTGCATTTTGCTCATTGGGATGGCTTTAAAAATTGTTATTGCTTTGAATTTGACTACATGGTGAAGCCACGAATGGCACCAGCTCCAGATGCGAGTTGAGAGACTAGAGACTCGGATGACCCACATTGACGTCATGCAAGTCTTGATCCCCAATTTCCACCTGAACTGCCCCTGTTTTGATGACTTCAGGGAAGTACCGTTGCCCCTCTCCTTCCTTCTACTTTTACATTATCACATTGAGGGCAATGTGTGAATTAGGTGTGGGGGGGAATCATTGTGGTGCTAGAAATTTTGTTTTTAGTTTCTAGAGTTTTTTGTTTTTCTTTATTTTTTTTTTGTTTGTTTTTGTCCATCTTTCGTTTATTTTCTTTTCTTTTCTTTTTTCTAGTGGTCAGTCTTCATATGAATACCAAGTTTTGATGTTGGATTGTTGTCTCTGATTCTGATGTTGCCAAGTTTATTAATAAAAGGTATCGAGTTGATGTGGTTGAGTTCAGGAACATCTTTTTGGTGAATATCAATAATTGCTTGACTTTTCTAATTTTTAGTTAATTTTTCTAGGCATAGGGAATGATTGTTGGCATTTTTCTCGTGAATTGGTCCAATTATTAATTTTAGTTCTCCATGTTTGGAAATTTGAGGCTGGATGCTGTTATTTTTGTGTTATTTTTAGTTATTGTGCTATATGGTTATAAATAAGAGCTGACTGTACTCCGCTAGTGATTACTACTGAGTAACCGGGAATCTTCACCTAAAGTGTTGATTTTCGCGTCAAAAGGTAGTAGTTGCTATGAGTGCGCGGTCCCGTAGCAATTAGAGCTGAGTAACCGGGCTCTTCCATCTGTCAAATGTTGGAGTTCGCATCAAAAAGCTCTAAGGGCTATAGACTAAGTCTTTTGTTATTGGTAAAAAAAATAAAAAAATAAAAAAATAAAAAAATAAAAAAATAAAAAAAGATTGTGTTAGTATGTGAACAAGTCAGCTTGCCGGTTTGTGATCTTAGTGTCGAGATTTTGGTTAATAGCTGGACCATTTACTGATAAATGTGAGCAACCATTCCTTTT
>NW_020862179.1:0-30515 GCF_003713205.1 Coffea eugenioides | reverse complement strand
GAATTTCTGAATTTGGACTTAGGTAGGTTGATTTATGATGTTTGCACCAGAATACGATTGGCGAACCTGTTTTTGCGGTTCTGGTGTAGTATCTTGCATTTTTTACCTGGTTACACTCGATACTGGACAGAGTTGGCTTCTTCAGCATTGTAGCCTGATCTCTTAGCTTCGAAACGGTGGGTCTTGGACCTTCATCCGATAATCGTAGTGCCTTTGGTGCCATTACCGCAAAATGATGTCAAAAACTATTTTTCTGGGTTTGAGCTTAACTTTCATTTCCGGACTTTTCCCTAGCTTGACTTGTATTTGTACTTCTGGGAGCTTGCTGAATGGCTATTGAATGAACTTGTTGTTGTGTGTGTACCTTTGGGTTTGAATGAGAAATATAATGAAGCCATGACGGCAGCAAAAGTAAGTAAATTTAGGGGAAGTGTTGTCCGAACTTTTAAAGGGCTTGATTGCTTTGCGTTTGTGATCTAAGGCTTGGATTTGAGTAAGGCGATGATATTTGATGGATGGTTTCTGAACCATGGAGGTGAGTGACCCTAAACTGTTTCCAAAGTTTTTATTGAAATGTTTCTTGCATTATTTACTCGACGGCATCTCATGCGTGCTTGCATGTGAATTCATGATATGATTTTGGCTTCAATGAGTTTTGGGAAAGTCTTGTGCTGGGCACCAACGTCTCCACCCTGTTTATGGTTCATGTTGATGTTATCTGGAGCTCAAAAAGGGGCTCCCTCTCACTGTTAATGTAAAATGATCTATTTGAGCGTTGGGTGTTCAAGTGCAATGATTTCACTGGCTCACGAGACAATATTTACATTTGATCGTGGAATCATGAACATCATTGAAATGCATTATTGTGAAATATAATTTTGATAATGCTTTTACTGGTTACTCGCTGGCTTCAGCTCCCCAAAAACGATTTTTATTCCCCTCCACAGGGCTCAAGGCGAAGGAAGGCGAGTAGTACAATTCATGTGGCTGGATGTATATATCTGTACAGTGGATTTGGATCATTGAGTATAGTTAAATTAGTTTCGCTTCGCTGTATGAATGTAATTATGAAGAACTTGTTGTTAATATTTGAGATATATTGTAATTCATTTGGATGTATGTAACGGCGAGTTCCGGCGGAGCTGGGGCAGGCGGCCGCCGAACCCTGTGGTTCGCCTTAGGGGTGAGGTGGGGCCTCACAGTTGGTATCAGAGCTAGGCTTCAGATTCTTGTAGTGTATCCTAGGCTTGAAGTTTAGGATGCCGACAGGTGGGTTGTCTGAAATATTAGTGATTCTTGCGGATGTCTCGACTTATTGGTATAAGATGGGGGGGGATGCGAGGACGACGTTCTTTTAAGGAGGGGAGTTTGTGACGCCCCGAAAGAATGAGTGTGAGAACCCAGAAATTTTCTAATTTTCAGGTTAATCCGAGCAGCGTATCTTGTGAAAAGACGGAATTACCCTTGCTGCCCTGGTTTTACCCGAATGTGAGAATTGCGTCTGTAATTGGTTATTTTGGTTGGGAATGCTTCCGAATTGGTTGTTGAGGTCTTCTGATGAAATGTAGCCCTGTTTCTTATCTTTCGGATGGCTTTGGAATTTCTGAATTTGGACTTAGGTAGGTTGATTTATGATATTTACACCAGAATGCGATTGGCGAACCTGTTTTTGCGGTTCTGGTGTAGTATCTTGCATTTTTTACCTGGTTACACTCGATACTGGATAGAGTTGGCTTCTTCAGTATTGTAGCCTGATCTCTTAGCTTCGAAACGGTGGGTCTTGGACCTTCATTTGATAATCGTAGTGACTTTGGTGCCATTACCGCAAAATGATGTCAAAAACTGTTTTTCTGGGTTTGAGCTTAACTTTCATTTCCGGACTTTTCCCTAGCTTGACTTGTATTTGTACTTCTGGGAGCTTGCTGAATGGCTATTGAATGAACTTGTTGTTGTGTGTGTACCTTTGGGTTTGAATGAGAAATATAATGAAGCCATGACGGCAGCAAAAGTAAGCAAATTTAGGGAAAGTGTTGTCCGAACTTTTAAAGGGCTTGATTGCTTTGCGTTTGTGATCTAAGGCTTGGATTTGAGTAAGGCGATGATATTTGATGGATGGTTTCTGAACCATGGAGGTGAGTGACCCTAAACTGTTTCCAAAGTTTTTATTGAAATGTTTCTTGCATTATTTACTGGACGGCATCTCATGCGTGCTTGCATGTGAATTCATGATATGATTTTGGCTTCAATGAGTTCTGGGAAAGTCTTGTGCTGGACACCAACGTCTCCACCCTGTTTATGGTTCATGTTGATGTTATCTGGAGCTCAAAAAGGGGCTCCCTCTCACTGTTAATGTAAAATGATTTATTTGAGCGTCGGGTGTTCAAGTGTAATGATTTCACTGGCTCACGAGAGCAATAAATGTACATTTGATCTTGGAATCATGACATCATTGAAATGCATTATTGTGAAATATATTTGATGACTGCTTTTACTGGTTACTCGCTGAGCTTCTAGCTCCCCCCAAAACGATTTTATTCCCCTCCACAGGGCTCAAGGCGAAGGAAGGGCGAGTAGTACATATTCATGTGGCTGGATGGCATATATCTTGTACAGTTTGGATTTGGAATCATTTGATGTATAGTTGAAAATTTAGTTTCCGCTTCGCTTATGACATGTAATTATTGAAGAACTTGTTGTAATATTTGAGATTTATATTGTAATTCATTTGAGGACTGTAGTGAACGGCTGAGTCCCGGCGAGAGCTGGGCAGGCGGCCCGCCGAACCCTTTGGTTCGCCTTAGGGGGAGGTGGGGCCGTCACAGTTGGTATCAGAGCTTAGGTTTCAGATTCTTGTAGTGTATCCTAGGCTTGAAGTTTAGGATGCCGGACAGTGGGTTTGGTCTGAAATATTAGTGATTCTTGCGGGATGTCTCGACTTGATTGGTATAAGATGGAATGTCGAGGACGACGTTCTTTTAAGGAGGGGAGTTTGTGACGCCCCGAAAGAATGAGTGTGAGAACCCAGAAATTTTCTAATTTTCAGGTCAATCCGAGCAGCGTATCTTGTGCAAAGACGGAATTACCCTTGCTGCCCTGGTTTTACCCGAATGTGAGAATTGCGTCTGTAATTGGTTATTTTGGTTGGGAATGCTTCCGAATTGGTTGTTGAGGTCTTCTGATGAAATGTAGCCCTGTTTCTTATCTTTCGGATGGCATTGGAATTTCTGAATTTGGAATTAGGTAGGTTGATTTATGATGTTTGCACCAGAATACGATTGGCGAACCTGTTTTTACGGTTCTGGTGTAGTATCTTGCATTTTTGACCTGGTTACACTCGATACTGGACAGAGTTGGCTTCTTCAGCATTGTAGCCTGATCTCTTAGCTTCGAAACGGTGGGTCTTGGACCTTCATCCGATAATCGTAGTGCCTTTGGTGCCATTACCGCAAAATGATGTCATAAACTGTTTTTCTGGGTTTGAGCTTAACTTTCATTTCCGGACTTTTCCCTAGCTTGACTTGTATTTGTACTTCTGGGAGCTTGCTGAATGGCTATTGAATGAACTTGTTGTTGTGTGTGTACCTTTGGGTTTGAATGAGAAATATAATGAAGCCATGACGGCTGGAAAAGTAAGCAAATTTAGGGGAAGTGCTGTCCGAACTTTTAAAGGGCTTGATTGCTTTGCGTTTGTGATTTAAGGCTTGGATTTGAGTAAGGCAATGATATTTGATGGATGGTTTCTGAGCCATGGAGGTGGGTGACCCTAAACTGTTTCCAAAGTTATTATTGAAATGTTTCTTGCATTATTTACTCGACGGCATCTCATGCGTGCTTGCATGTGAATTCATGATATGATTTTGGCTTCAATGAGTTCTGGGAAAGTCTTGTGCTGGACACCAACGTCTCCACCCTGTTTATGGTTCATGTTCATGTTATCTGGAGCTCAAAAAGGGGCTCCCTCTCACTGTTAATGTGAAATGATCTATTTGAGCGTTGGGTGTTCAAGTGCAATGATTTCACTGGCTCACGAGAGCAATAAACGTACATTTGATCTTGGAATCATGACATCGTTGAAATGCATTATTGTGAAATATATTTGATGACTGCTTTTACTGGTTACTCGCTGAGCTTCTAGCTCACCCCAAAACGATTTTATTCCCCTCCACAGGGCTCAAGGCGAAGGAAGGGCGAGTAGTACATATTCATGTGGCTGGATGGCATATATCTTGTACAGTTTGGATTTGGAATCATTTGATGTATAGTTGAAAATTCAGTTTTCGCTTCGCTTATGACATGTAATTATTGAAGAACTTGTTGTAATATTTGAGATTTATATTGTAATTCATTTGAGGACTGTAGTGAACGGCTGAGTCCCGGCGAGAGCTGGGCAGGCGGCCCGCCGAACCCTTTGGTTCGCCTTAGGGGGAGGTGGGGCCGTCACAGTTGGTATCAGAGCTTAGGCTTCAGATTCTTGTAGTGTATCCTAGGCTTGAAGTTTAGGATGCCGGACAGTGGGTTTGGTCTGAAATATTAGTGATTCTTGCGAGATGTCTCGACTTGATTGGTATAAGATGGAATGTCGAGGACGACGTTCTTTTAAGGAGGGGAGTTTGTGACGCCCCGAAAGAATGAGTGTGAGAACCCAGAAATTTTCTAATTTTCAGGTCAATCCGAGCAGCGTATCTTGTGAAAAGATGGAAATACCCTTGCTGCCCTAGTTTTACCCGAATGTGAGAATTGCGTCTGTAATTGGTTATTTTGTTGGGAATGCTTCCGAATTAGTTGTTGAGGTCTTCTGATGAAATGTAGCCCTGTTTCTTATCTTTCGGATGGCTTTCGAATTTCTGAATTTGGACTTCGGTAGGTTGATTTATGATGTTTGCACCAGAATGCGATTGGCGAACCTGTTTTTGCGGTTCTGGTGTAGTATCTTGCATTTTTGACCTGGTTACACTCGATAATGGACAGAGTTGCCTTCTTCTGCATTGTAGCCTGATCTCTTAGCTTCGAAACGGTGGGTCTTGGACCTTCATCCGATAATCGTAGTGCCTTTGGTGCCATTACCTCAAAATGATGTCATAAACTGTTTTTCTGGGTTTGAGCTTAACTTTCATTTCCGGACTTTTCCCTAGCTTGACTTGTATTTGTACTTCTGGGAGCTTGCTGAATGGCTATTGAATGAACTTGTTGTTGTGTGTGTACCTTTGGGTTTGAATGAGAAATATAATGAAGCCATGACGGCTGCAAAAGTAAGCAAATTTAGGGGAAGTGTTGTCCGAACTTTTAAAGGGCTTGATTGCTTTGCGTTTGTGATCTAAGGCTTGGATTTGAGTAAGGCGATGATATTTGATGGATGGTTTCTGAACCATGGAGGTGAGTGACCCTAAACTGTTTCCAAAGTTATTATTGAAATGTTTCTTGCATTATTTACTCGACGGCATCTCATGCGTGCTTGCATGTGAATTCATGATATGATTTTGGCTTCAATGAGTTCTGGGAAAGTCTTGTGCTGGACACCAACGTCTCCACCCTGTTTATGGTTCATGTTCATGTTATCTGGAGCTCAAAAAGGGGCTCCCTCTCACTGTTAATGTGAAATGATCTATTTGAGCATTTGGTGTTCAAGTGCAATGATTTCACTGGCTCACGAGAGCAATAAACGTACATTTGATCTTGGAATCATGACATCGTTGAAATGCATTATTGTGAAATATATTTGATGACTGCTTTTACTGGTTACTCGCTGAGCTTCTAGCTCACCCCAAAACGATTTTATTCCCCTCCACAAGGCTCAAGGCGAAGGAAGGGCGAGTAGTACATATTCATGTGGCTGGATGGCATATATCTTGTACAGTTTGGATTTGGAATCATTTGATGTATAGTTGAAAATTTAGTTTCCGCTTCGCTTATGACATGTAATTATTGAAGAACTTGTTGTAATATTTGAGATTTATATTGTAATTCATTTGAGGACTGTAGTGAACGGCTGAGTCCCGGCGAGAGCTGGGCAGGCGGCCCGCCGAACCCTTTGGTTCGCCGTAGGGGGAGGTGGGGCCGTCACAGTTGTCAGAGTTAGGCTTCAGATTCTTGTAGTTGTATCCTAGGCTTGAAGTTAGTGATGCCGCGACAGTGGGTTTGTCTGAATATAGCGATTCTTGCGGGATGGTCTCGATTGATTGGTATAAGATGGAATGTCGAAGGACGACGTTCTTTTAAGGAGGAAGTTTGTTGACGCCCGAAAGAATGAGTGGAGAACCCGAAATTTCTAATTTCAGGTTCAATCGAGCAGCGTATCTGTAAAAGACGGAATTACCCTTGCTGCCATGTTTACCCGAATGTGAGATTGCGTCTGTAATTGGTTATTTTGGTTGGGAATGCTTTCCGAATTGGTTGTTGAGGTCTTTTGATGAAAGTTAGCCCTGTTTTATCTTTCGGTGGCTTTTGGAATTTCGTGGAATTTGGACTTAGGTAGGTTGATTTATATTTTGCACCGAATACGATTGGCGAAACCTGTTTTTGCGGTTGGTGTAGTTCTTGCATTTTTACCTGGTTTTACACTCGATCTGGCAGAGGTTGGCTTCTCGCATTGTAGCCTGATCTTTAGCTTCGAAACGGTGGTCTTGGACCTTCATCGATAATCGTTAGTGCCTTTGGTGCCATTCTACCGCAAATGATGTCAAAAAAGTTTTTCTGGGTTATGAGCTTAACTTTCATTTTCCGGACTTTTCCCTAGCCTTGACTTGATTTTTACTTTGGGGCTTGCTGAATGCTATTGATTATAATTGTTGTTTGTGTGTGTACCTTTGGGTTTGAATGAAATATAATTGAAGCATACGGCAGCAAAAGTTAAGTAAATTTAGAGGGAAGTGTTGTTCCCGAACTTTTAAAGGTCTGATTGCTTTGCGTTTGTGATCTAAGGCTTGGATTTGAGTTAAGGCGATGATATTTGTGGATGGTTTTGAACCTGGAGGTGAGTGAACCCTAAACTGTTTCCAAGTTTTATTGGAATGTTCTTGATTATTTACTCGACGGATCTCATGCGTGCTTGCATTGAAAATTCCTGATATGATTTTGGCTTCAATGAGTTCTGGAAGTCTTGTGCTGAGCACCAACGTCTCCACCCTGTTTGGTTCATGTTGAAAGTTATCTTGGAGCTCAAAAAGGGGCTCCTCTTCACTTTAATGTTAAAATGATCTATTGAGCGTTGGGTGTTCAAGTGCAATGATTTTCACTGGCTCACGAAGCATAATGTACATTTGATCTTGGAATCATGAATCATTGAAATGATTATTTTTGGAATATATTGATGCTTGCTTATGGTTACTCGCTGAGCTTCTAAGCTCCCCCAAAACGATTTATTTCCCCTCCACAGGGCTCAAGGCGAAGGAAGGGCGAGTAGTAGATATTCATGTGGCTGGATGGCATATATCTTGTACAGTTTGGATTTGGAATCATTTGATGTATAGTTGAAAATTTAGTTTCCGCTTCGCTTATGACATGTAATTATTGAAGAACTTGTTGTAATATTTGAGATTTATATTGTAATTCATTTGAGGACTGTAGTGAACGGCTGAGTCCCGGCGAGAGCTGGGCAGGCGGCCCGCCGAACCCTTTGGTTCGCCTTAGGGGGAGGTGGGGCCGTCACAGTTGGTATCAGAGCTTAGGCGTCAGATTCTTGTAGTGTATCCTAGGCTTGAAGTTTAGGATGCCGGATAGTGGGCTTGGTCTGAAATATTAGCGATTCTTGCGGGATGTCTCGACTTGATTGGTATAAGATGGAATGTCGAGGACGACGTTCTTTTAAGGAGGGGAGTTTGTGACGCCCCGAAAGAATGAGTGTGAGAACCCAGAAATTTTCTAATTTTCAGGTCAATCCGAGCAGCGTATCTTGTGAAAAGATGGAAATACCCTTGCTGCCCTAGTTTTACCCGAATGTGAGAATTGCGTCTGTAATTGGTTATTTTGGTTGGGAATGCTTCCGAATTAGTTGTTGAGGTCTTCTGATGAAATGTAGCCCTGTTTCTTATCTTTCGGATGGCTTTCAAATTTCTGAATTTGGACTTCGGTAGGTTGATTTATGATGTTTGCACCAGAATGCGATTGGCGAACCTGTTTTTGCGGTTTTGGTGTAGTATCTTGCATTTTTGACCTGGTTACACTCGATAATGGACAGAGTTGCCTTCTTCTGCATTGTAGCCTGATCTCTTAGCTTCGAAACGGTGGGTCTTGGACCTTCATCCGATAATCGTAGTGCCTTTGGTGCCATTACCGCAAAATGATGTCATAAACTGTTTTTCTGGGTTTGAGCTTAACTTTCATTTCCGGACTTTTCCCTAGCTTGACTTGTATTTGTACTTCTGGGAGCTTGCTGAATGGCTATTGAATGAACTTGTTGTTGTGTGTGTACCTTTGGGTTTGAATGAGAAATATAATGAAGCCATGACGGCTGCAAAAGTAAGCAAATTTAGGGGAAGTGTTGTCCGAACTTTTAAAGGGCTTGATTGCTTTGCGTTTGTGATCTAAGGCTTGGATTTGAGTAAGGCGATGATATTTGATGGATGGTTTCTGAACCATGGAGATGAGTGACCCTAAACTGTTTCCAAAGTTATTATTGAAATGTTTCTTGCATTATTTACTCGACGGCATCTCATGCGTGCTTGCATGTGAATTCATGATATGATTTTGGCTTCAATGAGTTCTGGGAAAGTCTTGTGCTGGACACCAACGTCTCCACCCTGTTTATGGTTCATGTTCATGTTATCTGGAGCTCAAAAAGGGGCTCCCTCTCACTGTTAATGTGAAATGATCTATTTGAGCATTTGGTGTTCAAGTGCAATGATTTCACTGGCTCACGAGAGCAATAAACGTACATTTGATCTTGGAATCATGACATCGTTGAAATGCTTATTGTGAATATATTGATGACTGCTTTTAACTGTTACTCGTGAGCTTCTAGCTCACCCAAACGATTTATTCCCCTCAGGCCTCCAAGGCGAAGGCAAGGGCGAGTAGTACATATTCATGTGGCTGGATGGCATATATCTTGTACAGTTTGGATTTGGAATCATTTGATGTATAGTTGAAAATTTAGTTTCCGCTTCGCTTATGACATGTAATTATTGAAGAACTTGTTGTAATATTTGAGATTTATATTGCAATTCATTTGAGGACTGTAGTGAACGGCTGAGTCCCGGCGAGAGCTGGGCAGGCGGCCCGCCGAACCCTTTGGTTCGCCTTAGGGGGAGGTGGGGCCATCACAGTTGGTATCAGAGCTTAGGCTTCAGATTCTTGTAGTGTATCCTAGGCTTGAAGTTTAGGATGCCGGACAGTGGGTTTGGTCTGAAATATTAGTGATTCTTGCGGGATGTCTCGACTTGATTGGTATAAGATGGAATGTCGAGGACGACGTTCTTTTAAGGAGGGGAGTTTGTGACGCCCCGAAAGAATGAGTGTGAGAACCCAGAAATTTTCTAATTTTCAGGTCAATCCGAGCAGCGTATCTTGTGAAAAGATGGAAATACCCTTGCTGCCCTAGTTTTACCCGAATGTGAGAATTGCGTCTGTAGTTGGTTATTTTGGTTGGGAATGATTCCGAATTGGTTGTTGAGGTCTTCTGATGAAATGTAGCCCTGTTTCTTATCTTTCGGATGGCTTTGGAATTTCTGAATTTGGACTTCGGTAGGTTGATTTATGATGTTTGCACCAGAATGCGATTGGCGAACCTTTTTTTTGCGGTTCTGGTGTAGTATCTTGCATTTTTGACCTGGTTACACTCGATACTGGACAGAGTTGCCTTCTTCTGCATTGTAGCCTGATCTCTTAGCTTCGAAACGGTGGGTCTTGGACCTTCATCCAATAATCGTAGTGCCTTTGGTGCCATTACCGTAAAATGATGTCAAAAACTGTTTTTCTGGGTTTGAGCTTAACTTTCATTTCCGGACTTTTCCCTAGCTTGACTTGTATTTGTACTTCTGGGAGCTTGCTGAATGGCTATTGAATGAACTTGTTGTTGTGTGTGTACCTTTGGGTTTGAATGAGAAATATAATGAAGCCATGACGGCAGCAAAAGTAAGCAAATTTAGGGAAAGTGTTGTCCGAACTTTTAAAGGGCTTGATTGCTTTACGTTTGTGATCTAAGGCTTGGATTTGAGTAAGGCGATGATATTTGATGGATGGTTTCTGAACCATGGAGGTGAGTGACCCTAAACTGTTTCCAAAGTTTTTATTGAAATGTTTCTTGCATTATTTACTCGACGGCATCTCATGCGTGCTTGCATGTGAATTCATGATATGATTTTGGCTTCAATAGTTCTGGGAAAGTCTTGTGCTGGACACCAACGTCTCCACCCTGTTTATGGTTCATGTTCATGTTATCTGGAGCTCAAAAAGGGGCTCCCTCTCACTGTTAATGTAAAATGATCTATTTGAGCGTTGGGTGTTCAAGTGCAATGATTTCACTGGCTCACGAGAGCAATAAATGTACATTTGATCTTGGAATCATGACATCATTGAAATGCATTATTGTGAAATATATTTGATGACTGCTTTTACTGGTTACTCGCTGAGCTTCTAGCTCACCCCAAAACGATTTTATTCCCCTCCACAGGGCTCAAGGCGAAGGAAGGGCGAGTAGTACATATTCATGTGGCTGGATGGCATATATCTTGTACAGTTTGGATTTGGAATCATTTGATGTATAGTTGAAAATTTAGTTTCCGCTTCGCTTATGACATGTAATTATTGAAGAACTTGTTGTAATATTTGAGATTTATATTGTAATTCATTTGAGGACTGTAGTGAACGGCTGAGTCCCGGCGAGAGCTGGGCAGGCGGCCCGCCGAACCCTTTGGTTCGCCTTAGGGGGAGGTGGGGCCGTCACAGTTGGTATCAGAGCTTAGGCTTCAGATTCTTGTAGTGTATCCTAGGCTTGAAGTTTAGGATGCCGGACAGTGGGTTTGGTCTGAAATATTAGTGATTCTTGCGAGATGTCTCGTCTTGATTGGTATAAGATGGAATGTCGAGGACGACGTTCTTTTAAGGAGGGGAGTTTGTGACGCCCCGAAAGAATGAGTGTGAGAACCCGGAAATTTTCTAATTTTCAGGTCAATCCGAGCAGCGTATCTTGTGAAAAGACGGAATTACCCTTGCTGCCCTGGTTTTACCCGAATGTGAGAATTGCGTCTGTAATTGGTTATTTTGGTTGGGAATGCTTCCGAATTGGTTGTTGAGGTCTTCTGATGAAATGTAGCCCTGTTTCTTATCTTTCGGATGGCTTTGGAATTTCTGAATTTGGACTTAGGTAGGTTGATTTATGATGTTTGCACCAGAATACGATTGGCGAACCTGTTTTTGCGGTTCTGGTGTAGTATCTTGCATTTTTTACCTGGTTACACTCGATACTGGACAGAGTTGGCTTCTTCAGCATTGTAGCCTGATCTCTTAGCTTCGAAACGGTGGGTCTTGGACCTTCATCCGATAATCGTAGTGCCTTTGGTGCCATTACCGCAAAATGATGTCAAAAACTGTTTTTCTGGGTTTGAGCTTAACTTTCATTTCCGGACTTTTCCCTAGCTTGACTTGTATTTGTACTTCTGGGAGCTTGCTGAATGGCTATTGAATGAACTTGTTGTTGTGTGTGTACCTTTGGGTTTGAATGAGAAATATAATGAAGCCATGACGGCTGCAAAAGTAAGCAAATTTAGGGGAAGTGTTGTCCGAACTTTTAAAGGGCTTGATTGCTTTGCGTTTGTGATCTAAGGCTTGGATTTGAGTAAGGCGATGATATTTGATGGATGGTTTCTGAACCATGGAGGTGAGTGACCCTAAACTGTTTCCAAAGTTTTTATTGAAATGTTTCTTGCATTATTTACTCGACGGCATCTCATGCGTGCTTGCATGTGAATTCATGATATGATTTTGGCTTCAATGAGTTCTGGGAAAGTCTTGTGCTGGACACCAACGTCTCCACCCTGTTTATGGTTCATGTTGATGTTATCTGGAGCTCAAAAAGGGGCTCCCTCTCACTGTTAATGTAAAATGATCTATTTGAGCGTTGGGTGTTCAAGTGCAATGATTTCACTGGCTCACGAGAGCAATAAATGTACATTTGATCTTGGAATCATGACATCATTGAAATGCATTATTGTGAAATATATTTGATGACTGCTTTTACTGGTTACTCGCTGAGCTTCTAGCTCCCCCCAAAACGATTTTATTCCCCTCCACAGGGCTCAAGGCGAAGGAAGGGCGAGTAGTACATATTCATGTGACTGGATGGCATATATCTTGTACAGTTTGGATTTGGAATCATTTGATGTATAGTTGAAAATTTAGTTTCCGCTTCGCTTATGACATGTAATTATTGAAGAACTTGTTGTAATATTTGAGATTTATATTGTAATTCATTTGAGGACTGTAGTGAACGGCTGAGTCCCGGCGAGAGCTGGGCAGGCGGCCCGCCGAACCCTTTGGTTCGCCTTAGGGGGAGGTGGGGCCGTCACAGTTGGTATCAGAGCTTAGGCCTCAGATTCTTGTAGTGTATCCTAGGCTTGAAGTTTAGGATGCCGGACAGTGGGTTTGGTCTGAAATATTAGTGATTCTTGCGGGATGTCTCGACTTGATTGGTATAAGATGGAATGTCGAGGACGACGTTCTTTTAAGGAGGGGAGTTTGTGACGCCCCGAAAGAATGAGTGTGAGAACCCAGAAATTTTCTAATTTTCAGGTCAATCCGAGCAGCGTATCTTGTGAAAAGACGGAAATACCCTTGCTGCCCTGGTTTTACCCGAATGTGAGAATTGCGTCTGTAGTTGGTTATTTTGGTTGGGAATGCTTCCGAATTGGTTGTTGAGGTCTTCTGATGAAATGTAGCCCTGTTTCTTATCTTCGGATGGCTTTGGAATTTCTGAATTTGGACTTAGGTAGGTTGATTTATGATGTTTGCACCAGAATGCGATTGGCGAACCTGTTTTTGCGGTTCTGGTGTAGTATCTTGCATTTTTTACCTGGTTACACTCGATACTGGACAGAGTTGGCTTCTTCAGCATTGTAGCCTGATCTCTTAGCTTCGAAACGGTGGGTCTTGGACCTTCATCCGATAATCGTAGTGCCTTTGGTGCCATTACCGCAAAATGATGTCAAAAACTGTTTTTCTGGGTTTGAGCTTAACTTTCATTTCCGGACTTTTCCCTAGCTTGACTTGTATTTGTACTTCTGGGAGCTTGCTGAATGGCTATTGAATGAACTTGTTTGTGTGTGTACCTTTGGGTTTGAATGAGAAATATAATGAAGCCATGACGGCAGCAAAAGTAAGCAAATTTAGGGTAAAGTGTTGTCCGAACTTTTAAAGGGCTTGATTGCTTTGCGTTTGTGATCTAAGGCTTGGATTTGAGTAAGGCGATGATATTTGATGGATGGTTTCTGAACCATGGAGGTGAGTGACCCTAAACTGTTTCCAAAGTTTTTATTGAAATGTTTCTTGCATTATTTACTCGACGGCATCTCATGCGTGCTTGCATGTGAATTCATGATATGATTTTGGCTTCAATGAGTTCTGGGAAAGTCTTGTGCTGGACACCAACGTCTCCACCCTGTTTATGGTTCATGTTGATGTTATCTGGAGCTCAAAAAGGGGCTCCCTCTCACTGTTAATGTAAAATGATCTATTTGAGCGTTGGGTGTTCAAGTGCAATGATTTCACTGGCTCACGAGAGCAATAAATGTACATTTGATCTTGGAATCATGACATCATTGAAATGCATTATTGGTGAAATATATTTGATGACTGCTTTTACTGGTTACTCGCTGAGCTTCTAGCTCCCCCCAAAACGATTTTATTCCCCTCCACAGGGCTCAAGGCGAAGGAAGGGCGAGTAGTACATATTCATGTGGCTGGATGGCATATATCTTGTACAGTTTGGATTTGGAATCATTTGATGTATAGTTGAAAATTTAGTTTCCGCTTCGCTTATGACATGTAATTATTGAAGA
The DNA here is from genome assembly GCF_003713205.1 of Coffea eugenioides. Classification (NCBI taxonomy): domain Eukaryota; kingdom Viridiplantae; phylum Streptophyta; class Magnoliopsida; order Gentianales; family Rubiaceae; genus Coffea; species Coffea eugenioides. The sequence continues at coordinate 16,527 of NW_020862179.1, read as the reverse complement.
ACTTGTTGTAATATTTGAGATTTATATTGTAATTCATTTGAGGACTGTAGTGAACGGCTGAGTCCCGGCGAGAGCTGGGCAGGCGGCCCGCCGAACCCTTTGGTTCGCCTTAGGGGGAGGTGGGGCCGTCACAGTTGGTATCAGAGCTTAGGCTTCAGATTCTTGTAGTGTATCCTAGGCTTGAAGTTTAGGATGCCGGACAGTGGGTTTGGTCTGAAATATTAGCGATTCTTGCGGGATGTCTCGACTTGATTGGTATAAGATGGAATGTCGAGGACGACGTTCTTTTAAGGAGGGGAGTTTGTGACGCCCCGAAAGAATGAGTGTGAGAACCCAGAAATTTTCTAATTTTCAGGTCAATCCGAGCAGCGTATCTTGTGAAAAGACGGAATTACCCTTGCTGCCCTGGTTTTACCCGAATGTGAGAATTGCGTCTGTAATTGGTTATTTTGGTTGGGAATGCTTCCGAATTGGTTGTTGAGGTCTTCTGATGAAATGTAGCCCTGTTTCTTATCTTTCGGATGGCTTTGGAATTTCTGAATTTGGACTTAGGTAGGTTGATTTATGATGTTTGCACCAGAATGCGATTGGCGAACCTGTTTTTGCGGTTCTGGTGTAGTATCTTGCATTTTTGACCTGGTTACACTCGATACTGGACAGAGTTCCTTCTTCTGCATTGTAGCCTGATCTCTTAGCTTCGAAACGGTGGGTCTTGGACCTTCATCCGATAATCGTAGTGCCTTTGGTGCCATTACCGCAAAATGATGTCAAAAACTGTTTTTCTGGGTTTGAGCTTAACTTTCATTTCCGGACTTTTCCCTAGCTTGACTTGTATTTGTACTTCTGGGAGCTTGCTGAATGGCTATTGAATGAACTTGTTGTTGTGTGTGTACCTTTGGGTTTGAATGAGAAATATAATGAAGCCATGACGGCAGCAAAAGTAAGCAAATTTAGGGGAAGTGTTGTCCGAACTTTTAAAGGGCTTGATTGCTTTGCGTTTGTGATCTAAGGCTTGGATTTGAGTAAGGCGATGATATTTGATGGATGGTTTCTGAACCATGGAGGTGAGTGACCCTAAACTGTTTCCAAAGTTTTTATTGAAATGTTTCTTGCATTATTTACTCGACGGCATCTCATGCGTGCTTGCATGTGAATTCATGATATGATTTTGGCTTCAATGAGTTCTGGGAAAGTCTTGTGCTGGACACCAACGTCTCCACCCTGTTTATGGTTCATGTTGATGTTATCTGGAGCTCAAAAAGGGGCTCCCTCTCACTGTTAATGTAAAATGATCTATTTGAGCGTTGGGTGTTCAAGTGCAATGATTTCACTGGCTCACGAGAGCAATAAATGTACATTTGATCTTGGAATCATGACATCATTGAAATGCATTATTGTGAAATATATTTGATGACTGCTTTTACTGGTTACTCGCTGAGCTTCTAGCTCCCCCCAAAACGATTTTATTCCCCTCCACAGGGCTCAAGGCGAAGGAAGGGCGAGTAGTACATATTCATGTGGCTGGATGGCATATATCTTGTACAGTTTGGATTTGGAATCATTTGATGTATAGTTGAAAATTTAGTTTCCGCTTCGCTTATGACATGTAATTATTGAAGAACTTGTTGTAATATTTGAGATTTATATTGTAATTCATTTGAGGACTGTAGTGAACGGCTGAGTCCCGGCGAGAGCTGGGCAGGCGGCCCGCCGAACCCTTTGGTTCGCCTTAGGGGGAGGTGGGGCCGTCACAGTTGGTATCAGAGCTTAGGCTTCAGATTCTTGTAGTGTATCCTAGGCTTGAAGTTTAGGATGCCGGACAGTGGGTTTGGTCTGAAATATTAGCGATTCTTGCGGGATGTCTCGACTTGATTGGTATAAGATGGAATGTCGAGGACGACGTTCTTTTAAGGAGGGGAGTTTGTGACGCCCCGAAAGAATGAGTGTGAGAACCCAGAAATTTTCTAATTTTCAGGTCAATCCGAGCAGCGTATCTTGTGCAAAGACGGAATTACCCTTGCTGCCCTGGTTTTACCCGAATGTGAGAATTGCGTCTGTAATTGGTTATTTTGGTTGGGAATGCTTCCGAATTGGTTGTTGAGGTCTTCTGATGAAATGTAGCCCTGTTTCTTATCTTTCGGATGGCATTGGAATATCTGAATTTGGAATTAGGTAGGTTGATTTATGATGTTTGCACCAGAATGCAATTGGCGAACCTGTTTTTACGGTTCTGGTGTAGTATCTTGCATTTTTGACCTGGTTACACTCGATACTGGACAGAGTTGGCTTCTTCAGCATTGTAGCCTGATCTCTTAGCTTCGAAACGGTGGGTCTTGGACCTTCATCTGATAATCGTAGTGCCTTTGGTGCCATTACCGCAAAATGATGTCAAAAACTGTTTTTCTGGGTTTGAGCTTAACTTTCATTTCCGGACTTTTCCCTAGCTTGACTTGTATTTGTACTTCTGGGAGCTTGCTGAATGGCTATTGAATGAACTTGTTGTTGTGTGTGTACCTTTGGGTTTGAATGAGAAATATAATGAAGCCATGACGGCAGCAAAAGTAAGCAAATTTAGGGGAAGTGTTGTCCGAACTTTTAAAGGGCTTGATTGCTTTGCGTTTGTGATCTAAGGCTTGGATTTGAGTAAGGCGATGATATTTGATGGATGGTTTCTGAACCATGGAGGTGAGTGACCCTAAACTGTTCCCAAAGTTTTTATTGAAATGTTTCTTGCATTATTTACTCGACGGCATCTCATGCGTGCTTGCATGTGAATTATTGATATGATTTTGGCTTCAATGAGTTCTGGGAAAGTCTTGTGCTGGACACCAACGTCTCCACCCTGTTTATGGTTCATGTTGATGTTATCTGGAGCTCAAAAAGGGGCTCCCTCTCACTGTTAATGTAAAATGATCTATTTGAGCGTTGGGTGTTCAAGTGCAATGATTTCACTGGCTTCACGAGAGCAATAAATGTACATTTGATCTTGGAATCATGACATCATTGAAATGCATTATTGTGAAATATATTTGATGACTGCTTTTACTGGTTACTCGCTGAGCTTCTAGCTCCCCCCAAAACGATTTTATTCCCCTCCACAGGGCTCAAGGCGAAGGAAGGGCGAGTAGTACATATTCATGTGGCTGGATGGCATATATCTTGTACAGTTTGGATTTGGAATCATTTGATGTATAGTTGAAAATTTAGTTTCCGCTTCGCTTATGACATGTAATTATTGAAGAACTTGTTGTAATATTTGAGATTTATATTGTAATTCATTTGAGGACTGTAGTGAACGGCTGAGTCCCGGCGAGAGCTGGGCAGGCGGCCCGCCGAACCCTTTGGTTCGCCTTAGGGGGAGGTGGGGCCGTCACAGTTGGTATCAGAGCTTAGGCTTCAGATTCTTGTAGTGTATCCTAGGCTTGAAGTTTAGGATGCCGGACAGTGGGTTTGGTCTGAAATATTAGTGATTCTTGCGGGATGGCTCGACTTGATTGGTATAAGATGGAATGTCGAGGACGACGTTCTTTTAAGGAGGGGAGTTTGTGACGCCCCGAAAGAATGAGTGTGAGAACCCAGAAATTTTCTAATTTTCAGGTCAATCCGAGCAGCGTATCTTGTGAAAAGACGGAAATACCCTTGCTGCCCTGGTTTTACCCGAATGTGAGAATTACGTCTGTAGTTGGTTATTTTGGTTGGGAATGATTCCGAATTGGTTGTTGAGGTCTTCTGATGAAATGTAGCCCTGTTTCTTATCTTTCGGATGGCTTTGGAATTTCTGAATTTGGACTTCGGTAGGTTGATTTATGATGTTTGCACCAGAATGCGATTGGCGAACCTGTTTTTGCGGTTCTGGTGTAGTATCTTGCATTTTTGACCTGGTTACACTCGATACTGGACAGAGTTTCCTTCTTCTGCATTGTAGCCTGATCTCTTAGCTTCGAAACAGTGGGTCTTGGACCTTCATCCGATAATCGTAGTGCCTTTGGTGCCATTACCGCAAAATGATGTCAAAAACTGTTTTTCTGGGTTTGAGCTTAACTTTCATTTCCGGACTTTTCCCTAGCTTGACTTGTATTTGTACTTCTGGGAACTTGCTGAATGGCTGTTGAATGAACTTGTTGTTGTGTGCGTACCTTTGGGTTTGAATGAGAAATATAATGAAGCCATGACGGCTGCAAAAGTAAGCAAATTTAGGTGAAGTGTTGTCCGAACTTTTAAAGGGCTTGATTGCTTTGCGTTTGTGATCTAAGGCTTGGATTTGAGTAAGGCGATGATATTTGATGGATGGTTTCTGAACCATGGAGGTGAGTGACCCTAAACTGTTTCCAAAGTTATTATTGAAATGTTTCTTGCATTATTTACTCGACGGCATCTCATGCGTGCTTGCATGTGAATTCATGATATGATTTTGGCTTCAATGAGTTCTGGGAAAGTCTTGTGCTGGACACCAACGTCTCCACCCTGTTTATGGTTCATGTTCATGTTATCTGGAGCTCAAAAAGAGGCTCCCTCTCACTGTTAATGTTAAATGATCTATTTGAGCGTTGGGTGTTCAAGTGCAATGATTTCACTGGCTCACGAGAGCAATAAATGTACATTTGATCTTGGAATCATGACATCATTGAAATGCATTATTGGGAAATATATTTGATGACTGCTTTTACTGGTTACTCGCTGAGCTTCTAGCTCACCCCAAAACGATTTTATTCCCCTCCACAGGGCTCAAGGCGAAGGAAGGGCGAGTAGTACATATTCATGTGGCTGGATGGCATATATCTTGTACAGTTTGGATTTGGAATCATTTGATGTATAGTTGAAAATTTAGTTTCCGCTTCGCTTATGACATGTAATTATTGAAGAACTTGTTGTAATATTTGAGATTTATATTGTAATTCATTTGAGGACTGTAGTGAACGGCTGAGTCCCGGCGAGAGCTGGGCAGGCGGCCCGCCGAACCCTTTGGTTCGCCTTAGGGGGAGGTGGGGCCGTCACAGTTGGTATCAGAGCTTAGGCTTCAGATTCTTGTAGTGTATCCTAGGCTTGAGGTTTAGGATGCCGGACAATGGGTTTGGTCTGAAATATTAGTGATTCTTGCGGGATGTCTCGACTTGGTTGGTATAAGATGGAATGTCGAGGACGACGTTCTTTTAAGGAGGGGAGTTTGTGACGCCCCGAAAGAATGAGTGTGAGAACCCAGAAATTTTCTAATTTTCAGGTCAATCCGAGCAGCGTATCTTGTGAAAAGACGGAAATACCCTTGCTGCCCTGGTTTTACCCGAATGTGAGAATTGCGTCTGTAATTGGTTATTTTGGTTGGGAATGCTTCCGAATTGGTTGTTGAGGTCTTCTGATGAAATGTAGCCCTGTTTCTTATCTTTCAGATGGCTTTGGAATTTCTGAATTTGGACTTAGGTAGGTTGATTTATGATGTTTGCACCAGAATCCGATTGGCGAACCTGTTTTTGCGGTTCTGGTGTAGTATCTTGCATTTTTGACCTGGTTACACTCGATACTGGACAGAGTTGCCTTCTTCTGCATTGTAGCCTGATCTCTTAGCTTCGAAACGGTGGGTCTTGGACCTTCATCCGATAATCGTTGTGCCTTTGGTGCCATTACCGCAAAATGATGTCAAAAACTATTTTTCTGGGTTTGAGCTTAACTTTCATTTCCGGACTTTTCCCTAGCTTGACTTGTATTTGTACTTCTGGGAACTTGCTGAATGGCTGTTGAATGAACTTGTTGTTGTGTGCGTACCTTTGGGTTTGAATGAGAAATATAATGAAGCCATGACGGCTGCAAAAGTATGCAAATTTAGGTGAAGTGTTGTCCGAACTTTTAAAGGGCTTGATTGCTTTGCGTTTGTGATCTAAGGCTTGGATTTGAGTAAGGCGATGATATTTGATGGATGGTTTCTGAACCATGGAGGTGAGTGACCCTAAACTGTTTCCAAAGTTATTATTGAAATGTTTCTTGCATTATTTACTCGACGGCATCTCATGCGTGCTTGCATGTGAATTCATGATATGATTTTGGCTTCAATGAGTTCTGGGAAAGTCTTGTGCTGGACACCAACGTCTCCACCCTGTTTATGGTTCATGTTCATGTTATCTGGAGCTCAAAAAGGGGCTCCCTCTCACTGTTAATGTGAAATGATCTATTTGAGCATTTGGTGTTCAAGTGCAATGATTTCACTGGCTCACGAGAGCAATAAACGTACATTTGATCTTGGAATCATGACATCGTTGAAATGCATTATTGTGAAATATATTTGATGACTGCTTTTACTGGTTACTCGCTGAGCTTCTAGCTCACCCCAAAACGATTTTATTCCCCTCCACAAGGCTCAAGGCGAAGGAAGGGCGAGTAGTACATATTCATGTGGCTGGATGGCATATATCTTGTACAGTTTGGATTTGGAATCATTTGATGTATAGTTGAAAATTTAGTTTCCGCTTCGCTTATGACATGTAATTATTGAAGAACTTGTTGCAATATTTGAGATTTATATTGTAATTCATTTGAGGACTGTAGTGAACGGCTGAGTCCCGGCGAGAGCTGGGCAGGCGGCCCGCCGAACCCTTTGGTTCGCCTTAGGGGGAGGTGGGGCCGTCACAGTTGGTATCAGAGCTTAGGCTTCAGATTCTTGTAGTGTATCCTAGGCTTGAGGTTTAGGATGCCGGACAATGGGTTTGGTCTGAAATATTAGTGATTCTTGCGGGATGTCTCGACTTGGTTGGTATAAGATGGAATGTCGAGGACGACGTTCTTTTAAGGAGGGGAGTTTGTGACGCCCCGAAAGAATGAGTGTGAGAACCCAGAAATTTTCTAATTTTCAGGTCAATCCGAGCAGCGTATCTTGTGAAAAGACGGAATTACCCTTGCTGCCCTGGTTTTACCCGAATGTGAGAATTGCGTCTGTAATTGGTTATTTTGGTTGGGAATGCTTCCGAATTGGTTGTTGAGGTCTTCTGATGAAATGTAGCCCTGTTTCTTATCTTTCGGATGGCTTTGGAATTTCTGAATTTGGACTTAGGTATGTTGATTTATGATGTTTGCACCAGAATGCGATTGGCGAACCTGTTTTTACGGTTCTGGTGTAGTATCTTGCATTTTTGACCTGGTTACACTCGATACTGGACAGAGTTGGCTTCTTCAACATTGTAGCCTGATCTCTTAGCTTCGAAACGGTGGGTCTTGGACCTTCATCCGATAATCGTAGTGCCTTTGGTGCCATTACCGCAAAATGATGTCAAAAACTATTTTTCTGGGTTTGAGCTTAACTTTCATTTCCGGACTTTTCCCTAGCTTGACTTGTATTTGTACTTCTGGGAGCTTGCTGAATGGCTATTGAATGAACTTGTTGTGTGTGTACCTTTGGATTTGATTGAGAAATATAATGAAGCCATGACGGCTGGAAAAGTAAGCAAAAAGTATGCAAATTTAGGGTGAGTGTTGGTTACCGCACTTTTTAAAGGCCTTGATTGCTTTGCTGTTTGTGATCTAAGGCTTGGATTTGAGTTAAGGCGATGATATTTGATGGATGGGTTTCTGAACCAGGAGGCTGAGCTTGACCCTACACTGTTTCCAAAGTTATTATTGAAATGTTTCTTGCCATTATTACTTCGACGCAATCTATGCGGTGCTTGGCTGTGAGATTCCATGATATGATTTTGGCTCAATGAGTTCTGGGAAAGGTCTTTGCGGACACCCAAACGTCTCCACCCTGTTTATGCGTTCATGTTCATGTTATCGTGGCAGCTCAAAAAGGGGCTCCCTCTCACTTGTTAATGTGAAATGATTCTATTGAGCGTTGGCTCGTTGTTCAAGTGCAATGATTTCACTGGCTTCACGAGAGCAATAAACGTGACAATTTGATCTTGCGAATTCGATGACATCGTTGAAATGCATTATGTGTGAAATATATTTGATGACTGCTTTTACTGGTTTACTCGCCTGAGCTTCTAGACTCACCCAAAACGGAATTTATTCCCCCTCCAACAAGGCTCAAGCGCGGAAGAAAGGGCGCAGTAGTACATATTTCATGTGGCTGGATGGCATAATCTTGTACAGTTTGGATTTGCGGAATCATTTGATGTGATATAGTTGAAAAATTTTAGTTTCCGCTTCGCTTCTATTGACATGTAATTATTGAAGAACTTATTGTAATATTTGAGATTTATATTTGTAATTCATGTTGAGGACTGTAGTGAACGGCTGAGTCCCGGCGAGAGCTGGGCAGGCGGCCCGCCGAACCCTTTGGTTCGCCTTAGGGGGAGGTGGGGCCGTCACAGTTGGTATCAGAGCTTAGGCTTCAGATTCTTGTAGTGTATCCTAGGCTTGAGGTTTAGGATGCCGGACAATGGGTTTGGTCTGAAATATTAGTGATTCTTGCGGGATGTCTCGACTTGGTTGGTATAAGATGGAATGTCGAGGACGACGTTCTTTTAAGGAGGGGAGTTTGTGACGCCCCGAAAGAATGAGTGTGAGAACCCAGAAATTTTCTAATTTTCAGGTCAATCCGAGCAGCGTATCTTGTGAAAAGACGAAAATACCCTTGCTGCCCTGGTTTTACCCGAATGTGAGAATTGCGTCTGTAATTGGTTATTTTGGTTGGGAATGCTTCCGAATTGGTTGTTGAGGTCTTCTGATGAAATGTAGCCCTGTTTCTTATCTTTCGGATGGCTTTGGAATTTCTGAATTTGGACTTAGGTAGGTTGATTTATGATGTTTGCACCAGAATGCGATTGGCGAACCTGTTTTTACGGTTCTGGTGTAGTACCTTGCATTTTTGACCTGGTTACACTCGATACTGGACAGAGTTGGCTTCTTCTGCATTGTAGCCTGATCTCTTAGCTTCGAAACGGTGGGTCTTGGACATTCATCCGATAATCGTAGTGCCTTTGGTGCCATTACCGTAAAATGATGTCAAAAACTATTTTTCTGGGTTTGAGCTTAACTTTCATTTCCGGACTTTTCCCTAGCTTGACTTGTATTTGTACTTCTGGGAACTTGCTGAATGGCTGTTGAATGAACTTGTTGTTGTGTGCGTACCTTTGGGTTTGAATGAGAAATATAATGAAGCCATGACGGCTGCAAAAGTATGCAAATTTAGGTGAAGTGTTGTCCGAACTTTTAAAGGGCTTGATTGCTTTGCGTTTGTGATCTAAGGCTTGGATTTGAGTAAGGCGATGATATTTGATGGATGGTTTCTGAACCATGGAGGTGAGTGACCCTAAACTGTTTCCAAAGTTATTATTGAAATGTTTCTTGCATTATTTACTCGACGGCATCACATGCGTGCTTGCATGTGAATTCATGATATGATATGTCATGATTCAATGAGTTCTGGGAAAGTCTTGTGCTGGACACCAACGTCTCCACCCTGTTTATGGTTCATGTTCATGTTATCTGGAGCTCAAAAAGAGGCTCCCTCTCACTGTTAATGTTAAATGATCTATTTGAGCGTTGGGTGTTCAAGTGCAATGATTTCACTGGCTCACGAGAGCAATAAATGTACATTTGATCTTGGAATCATGACATCATTGAAATGCATTATTGGGAAATATATTTGATGACTGCTTTTACTGGTTACTCGCTGAGCTTCTAGCTCACCCCAAAACGATTTTATTCCCCTCCACAGGGCTCAAGGCGAAGGAAGGGCGAGTAGTACATATTCATGTGGCTGGATGGCATATATCTTGTACAGTTTGGATTTGGAATCATTTGATGGTATAGTGAAAATTTAGTTTCCGCTTCGCTATGACATTTTGTAATTATTGAAGAACTTGTCTGTAATATTTGAGATTTATATTGTTAATTCATCTTGAGGACTGTATATCGTGAACGGCTGAGGTCCCGGCGGCAGAGCTGGGCAGCGGCCCGCCGAACCCTTTTGGCTTCGCCTTAAGGGCGAGGTAGGGGCCGTCACAGTTCGGTATCAGAGCTTAGGCTTTCAGAATTCTTGTAGTGGTATTCCTAGCGCTTGCAGGCTTTAGATGCCGCGGACAATGGGTTTGGTCTGAAATATTAGTGATTCTTGCGGGATGTCTCGACTGGTTGGGTATAAGATGGAATGTCGAGGACCGAGGTTCTTTAGAGGCGGAGTGTTGTGACGCCCCGAAAGAATGAGTGTGAGAAACCCCAGAAATTTTTCTAATTTTCAGGTCAATCGGCAGAGCGTATCTTGTGAAAGGGACGAAAAATACCCTTGCTGCCTTGGTTTACCCGAATGTGAGAAATTGCGCTCTGTAATTGCGTTATTTGCCGTTGGGAATGCTTTCGAATTGCGTTGTTGAGGTCTTCTGAGAAATGTAGCCCTATGTTTCTTATCTTTTCAGATTGCGCTTTGGAATTCTGAATTGACTTAGGTATGGTGATTTATGATGGTTTGCCACCAGAATCCGGATGGCGAAACCTGTTTTTGCGGTTCTGGTGTAGTATCTTGCATTTTTGACCTGGGTTTACACTCGATACTGGACAGAGTGCCTTCTTCTGCATTGTAGCCTGAATCTCTTAGCGATTCGAAACGGTGGGTCTTGGAACCTTCATTCCGATAATCGTTAGTGCCTTTTGGTCATTACCCGCAAAATGATTGTCCAAAAAACTGTTTTTCTGGGTTTGAGCTTAACTTTCATTTCGCGACTTTCCCTAGCTTGACTGTATTTGTACTTCTGCGGAACTTGCCCTGAATGGCTGTGAATTGAACGGTTGTTGTGTGCGTTACCTTTGCGCCGGGTTTGAATGAGAAATATAAATGAAGCCATGGACGCGCTGCAAAAGTATGCAAATTTAGGTGCAAGGTGCTTGTCCGGAACTTTTAAAGGCGCTTGATTGCTTTGCCCGTTGTGATCTAAAGGCTTGGATTTGAGTAAGGCGATGATATTTGATGGGATGGTTTCTGAACCCATGGCAGGTGCAGTGGGACCCTAAAAAACTGTTTCCAAAAAGTTATTATTGAAATGTTTCTTGCATTAATTATTCGATTGCATATCATGCGTGCTTGCATGTGAATTCATGACATGATTTGGCTTCAATGAGTTCTGGGAAAGTCTTGTGCTGGACACCAACGTCTCCACCTTGTTTATGGTTCATGTTCATTGTTATCTGGAGCTCAAAAAGGGGCTTCCTCTCACTGTTAATGTGAAATGATCTATTTGAGCGTTGGGTGTTCAAGTGCAATGATTTCACTGGCTCACGAGAGCAATAAACGTACATTTGATCTTGGAATCATGACATCGTTGAAATGCATTATTGTGAAATATATTTGATGACTGCTTTTACTGGTTACTCGCTGAGCTTCTAGCTCACCCCAAAACGATTTTATTCCCCTCCACAGGGCTCAAGGCGAAGGAAGGGCGAGTAGTACATATTCATGTGGCTGGATGGCATATATCTTGTACAGTTTGGATTTGGAATCATTTGATGTATAGTTGAAAATTCAGTTTTCGCTTCGCTTATGACATGTAATTATTGAAGAACTTGTTGTAATATTTGAGATTTATATTGTAATTCATTTGAGGACTGTAGTGAACGGCTGAGTCCCGGCGAGAGCTGGGCAGGCGGCCCGCCGAACCCTTTGGTTCGCCTTAGGGGGAGGTGGGGCCGTCACAGTTGGTATCAGAGCTTAGGCTTCAGATTCTTGTAGTGTATCCTAGGCTTGAGGTTTAGGATGCCGGACAATGGGTTTGGTCTGAAATATTAGTGATTCTTGCGGGATGTCTCGACTTGGTTGGTATAAGATGGAATGTCGAGGACGACGTTCTTTTAAGGAGGGGAGTTTGTGACGCCCCGAAAGAATGAGTGTGAGAACCCAGAAATTTTCTAATTTTCAGGTCAATCCGAGCAGCGTATCTTGTGAAAAGACGGAAATACCCTTGCTGCCCTGGTTTTACCCGAATGTGAGAATTGCGTCTGTAATTGGTTATTTTGGTTGGGAATGCTTCCGAATTGGTTGTTGAGGTCTTCTGATGAAATGTAGCCCTGTTTCTTATCTTTCGGATGGCTTTGGAATTTCTGAATTTGGACTTAGGTAGGTTGATTTATGATGTTTGCACCAGAATGCGATTGGCGAACCTGTTTTTACGGTTCTGGTGTAGTACCTTGCATTTTTGACCTGGTTACACTCGATACTGGACAGAGTTGGCTTCTTCTGCATTGTAGCCTGATCTCTTAGCTTCGAAACGGTGGGTCTTGGACCTTCATCCGATAATCGTAGTGCCTTTGGTGCCATTACCGTAAAATGATGTCAAAAAACTATTTTTCTGGGGTTTGAGCTTAAACTTTCATTTCCGGACTTTTTCCCTAGCTTGGACTTGTATTTGTACTTCTGGGAAACTTGCTGAATGGCTGATTAATGACTTGTTGTTGTGTGCGTACCTTTGGGTTTTGAATGCAGAAATATAATGAAGCCATGACGGCCTGCAAAAGTATGCAAATTAGGTGAAGTGTAGCGTGTCCGAAACTTTTTAAAGCGGCTTTGATTGTCTTTGCGTTTGTGATCTAAGGCTTGGATTTTTGAGTAAGGCGATGATATTTGATGGGATGGTTTTCGTGAACCATTGGAGGTTGAGTGGACCCTAAACTGTTTCCAAAGTTATTAGTGAAATGCTTTTCTTGGCCATTATTTTACTCGACGGCATCCTCATGCGTGCTTGCATGTGAATTACAGATATGAATTTTGGCTTCACATTGAGTTCTGGCGAAAGGTCTTGTCTGGGACACAACGTTCTCCACCCTGTTTATGGTTTCAGTTCATGTTATCTGGGAGCTACAAAATAGGCGGGCTCCCTCTCACTGTTAATGTGAAATGATCTATTTGAGCGTGGCGTGTTTCCAAGTGCCAATGATTTCACTGTGCTCACGAGAGCAATAAACGTACATTTGATCTTGGAATCATTGACATCGTTGAAAATGCCATTATTGGAAATAATATTTTTGATGACTGCTTTTACTGGCAGTTAAAACTCGCTGAGCTTCTAGCTCACCCCAAAACGATTTTTATTCCCCTCCACAAGGCTCATAGCGAAGCGAAGGCGGAGTAGCTAACATATTCATGTGCGCTGGATGGCCATATATCTTGTACAGTTGGATTGGAATCATTTGATGTATAGTTGAAAATTTAGTTTCCGCTTCGCTTATGACATGTAAATTATGAAGGAACTTAGTTGTAATATTTAGAGATTTATATTGTAATCATTGAGGGACTGTAGGTGAACGGCTGAGTCCGGCCGAGAGTGGGCAGCGGCCGCCGAACCCTTTGGTTCGCCTTAGGGGGACGTGGGCGGCCGATCACAGTTGATCAGAGCTTTAGGCTTCAGGATTCTTGTAGTGTGATCCTAGGCTTGAAGTTTAGGATGGCCGGACAGTGGCGTTTGGTCTGAAATATTAGTGATTTCTTGCGGGATGGCTCGACTTGGATTGGCTATTATAAGCATGGAATGTCGAGGACGACGTTTCTTTTAAGGGAGCGGGAGTTTTTGACGCCCCGAAAGAATGAGTGTGAGGAACCAGAAATTTTCTAATTTTTCAGGCAATCCGAGCAGCGTATCTTGTGAAAAGACGGAAATACCCTTGCTGCCCTGGTTTTACCCGAAATGTGCAGAATTACGTCTGTACCTGTTGGTATTTTGGTTGGGAATGCTTCCGAATTGGTTGTTGAGGTCTTCTGATGAAATGTAGCCCTGTTTCTTATCTTTCGGATGGCTTTGGAATTTCTGAATTTGGACTTAGGTAGGTTGATTTATGATGTTTGCACCAGAATGCGATTGGCGAACCTGTTTTTACGGTTCTGGTGTAGTACCTTGCATTTTTGACCTGGTTACACTCGATACTGGACAGAGTTGGCTTCTTCTGCATTGTAGCCTGATCTCTTAGCTTCGAAACGGTGGGTCTTGGACATTCATCCGATAATCGTAGTGCCTTTGGTGCCATTACCGTAAAATGATGTCAAAAACTATTTTTCTGGGTTTGAGCTTAACTTTCATTTCCGGACTTTTCCCTAGCTTGACTTGTATTTGTACTTCTGGGAACTTGCTGAATGGCTGTTGAATGAACTTGTTGTTGTGTGCGTACCTTTGGGTTTGAATGAGAAATATAATGAAGCCATGACGGCTGCAAAAGTATGCAAATTTAGGTGAAGTGTTGTCCGAACTTTTAAAGGGCTTGATTGCTTTGCGTTTGTGATCTAAGGCTTGGATTTGAGTAAGGCGATGATATTTGATGGATGGTTTCTGAACCATGGAGGTGAGTGACCCTAAACTGTTTCCAAAGTTATTATTGAAATGTTTCTTGCATTATTTACTCGACGGCATCTCATGCGTGCTTGCATGGGAATTCATGATATGATTTTGGCTTCAATGAGTTCTGGGAAAGTCTTGTGCTGGACACCAACGTCTCCACCCTGTTTATGGTTCATGTTCATGTTATCTGGAGCTCAAAAAGGGGCTCCCTCTCACTGTTAATGTGAAATGATCTATTTGAGCGTTGGGTGTTCAAGTGCAATGATTTCACTGGCTCACGAGAGCAATAAACGTACATTTGATCTTGGAATCATGACATCGTTGAAATGCATTATTGTGAAATATATTTGATGACTGCTTTTACTGGTTACTCGCTGAGCTTCTAGCTCACCCCAAAACGATTTTATTCCCCTCCACAGGGCTCAAGGCGAAGGAAGGGCGAGTAGTACTTATTCATGTGGCTGGATGGCATATATCTTGTACAGTTTGGATTTGGAATCATTTGATTTATAGTTGAAAATTTAGTTTCCGCTTCGCTTATGACATGTAATTATTGAAGAACATGTTGTAATATTTGAGATTTATATTGTAATTCATTTGAGGATTGTAGTGAACGACTGAGTCCCGGCGAGAGCTGGGCAGGCGGCCCGCCGAACCCTTTGGTTCGCCTTAGGGGGAGGTGGGGCCGTCACAGTTGGTATCAGAGCTTAGGCTTCAGATTCTTGTAGTGTATCCTAGGCTTGAAGTTTAGGATGCCGGACAGTGGGTTTGGTCTGAAATATTAGCGATTCTTGCGGGATGTCTCGACTTGATTGGTATAAGATGGAATGTCGAGGACGACGTTCTTTTAAGGAGGGGAGTTTGTGACGCCCCGAAAGAATGAGTGTGAGAACCCAGAAATTTTCTAATTTTCAGGTCAATCCGAGCAGCGTATCTTGTGAAAAGATGGAAATACCCTTGCTGCCCTAGTTTTACCCGAATGTGAGAATTGCGTCTGTAATTGGTTATTTTGGTTGGGAATGCTTCCGAATTAGTTGTTGAGGTCTTCTGATGAAATGTAGCCCTGTTTCTTATCTTTCGGATGGCTTTCGAATTTCTGAATTTGGACTTCGGTAGGTTGATTTATGATGTTTGCACCAGAATACGATTGGCGAACCTGTTTTTGCGGTTCTGGTGTAGTATCTTGCATTTTTGACCTGGTTACACTCGATAATGGACAGAGTTGCCTTCTTCTGCATTGTAGCCTGATCTCTTAGCTTCGAAACGGTGGGTCTTGGACCTTCATCCGATAATCGTAGTGCCTTTGGTGCCATTACCGCAAAATGATGTCATAAACTATTTTTCTGGGTGTGAGCTTAACTTTCATTTCTGGACTTTTCCCTAGCTTGACTTGTATTTGTACTTCTGGGAGCTTGCTGAATGGCTATTGAATGAACTTGTTGTTGTGTGTGTACCTTTGGGTTTGAATGAGAAATATAATGAAGCCATGACGGCTGCAAAAATAAGCAAATTTAGGGGAAGTGTTGTCCGAAATTTTAAAGGGCTTGATTGCTTTGCGTTTGTGATCTAAGGCTTGGATTTGAGTAAGGCGATGATATTTGATGGATGGTTTCTGAACCATGGAGGTGAGTGACCCTAAACTGTTTCCAAAGTTATTATTGAAATGTTTCTTGCATTATTTACTCGACGGCATCTCATGCGTGCTTGCATGTGAATTCATGATATGATTTTGGCTTCAATGAGTTCTGGGAAAGTCTTATGCTGGACACCAACGTCTCAACCCTGTTTATGGTTCATGTTCATGTTATCTGGAGCTCAAAAAGGGGCTCCCTCTCACTGTTAATGTTAAATGATCTATTTGAGCGTTGGGTGTTCAAGTGCAATGATTTCACTGGCTCACGAGAGCAATAAATG
This sequence comes from Coffea eugenioides, assembly GCF_003713205.1. Classification (NCBI taxonomy): domain Eukaryota; kingdom Viridiplantae; phylum Streptophyta; class Magnoliopsida; order Gentianales; family Rubiaceae; genus Coffea; species Coffea eugenioides. The sequence continues at coordinate 373 of NW_020862179.1, read as the reverse complement.
TACATTTGATCTTGGAATCATGACATCATTGAAATGCATTATTGGGAAATATATTTGATGACTGCTTTTACTGGTTACTCGCTGAGCTTCTAGCTCACCCCAAAACGATTTTATTCCCCTCCACAGGGCTCAAGGCGAAGGATGGGCGAGTAGTACATATTCATGTGGCTGGATGGCATATATCTTGTACAGTTTGGATTTGGAATCATTTGATGTATAGTTGAAAATTTAGTTTCCGCTTCGCTTATGACATGTAATTATTGAAGAACTTGTTGTAATATTTGAGATTTATATTGTAATTCATTTGAGGACTGTAGTGAACGGCTGAGTCCCGGCGAGAGCTGGGCAGGCGGCCCGCCGAACCCTTTGGTTC
>NW_020862178.1:0-22892 GCF_003713205.1 Coffea eugenioides | reverse complement strand
AAATTGCCTTGCATCTTTCCCTATTTAACTTGTATATTTCATTCTATTCAATAGTAATTCTCTGGCATCTTATATCTAACAATCCTTTAAATATATATATATATATATAAATGGTTCTGTCCAATTAGTAAAAAAATAATAATCTTAAAATTTCTCTATAAATATGTACGGTAAATTCATTCATTTTTAAGAAAAAATTGCTAACATTACTGCCAAAAAAAAATTACTAAACAAAAACAAAAAATATCTCAAAAAAAATTTTCCACCGACATTTTGTCCTCCCAATCCTCCACAGGCACCACTTGCAGGGAAACAATTTTGGGTAACTGAGAATGGAATCAAAGTGCATCATCCCTAAACAAACTTGCCATGTCATTTTGTACTACGAATTAAAGTAAATAGTCTTGATTGACTTAACACAAGCTCTAATTGTTGGTTTTGACATCAATAAGACTTGGAAGGCAACATGTAAGGCTGCAAACTAATCGAGTCGCTTGCAAGTCAAAGTTTGACTTGAGCTCGATAGAGCTCGAGTTAGTCAAATTGAACTCGAGTTCAAAATATTAAACGCGAGCTTAGTATATATATATATATATTTTTTTTTATTTTTTATTTTAATAGTAAAATTACATATATATTTCTAATATTTTATTATTTATTACAAAAAATATTTTTTATTTATTTTTAAAAAATAAATAATTATTTTTTTATTTTTTCGATCTCAAGCTTTAAATTGACAGCTCGTCGATCTTGAACTTGAATTCAAGCTTGATAAAATTAAGTCAAGACTCGACTCGATTAGAATAAAACTCGACTCGACTCGACTCTTTGTAGCCCTAACAACATGATGCTTCTTCGTCACCGAACGCTAAACAAAATTTAGGTTTAATCCAAGATATTTGATTAAATAGGGATGGTGATTTTAAAAAATTACATGGGAAGCACAAATAGTTTAAAGAGTTATTAGGCATTTTTTACGCCATGCAACATTTTTGGTTGATGAGTACATTATATGACGGTAACACATACTAATCCATTAAATTTAATTTATGAGAGATTATGTCAACCCATTTCCAAACACGAAGAAATAAGCAAAATATTTTGACTTCACCTTACAATATGGAAGGCAATGCTTTCAAATATAAACTTACTTCCTCATCACCAAATTCCTTAAACAGTAATGGAACAAGAATTCCATTAGATGATGTCTTAGATAAACAAAAATAAATATTTAGAAGATAAAACTATGATCCCGTTTCTTCTGAAGAGGAAAAAAATTTAAAAAAAAAAAACACAATAGTCATTAAAAAGACAAAAGAAAATATTGAATGATGTTGGTGAAGCCTATCAAAATTGATATTGGAACTAGATGCTAAGAAAAAGGGAATTTCAAGAACCGTAAATTGAAAATTAAAAGAGAAAAATTGGAGGAAAAAGTACAAGGAGAAAAAGAGTACCTGTGGATTTTAACTGAAGGCACGTGGCTTATTTTATCATAATCTTCTCCTTGTTGACCATTCACCCTCCTAATTCTATTGTTGAATTCTTCAGGCATTTGCACAAGAGTTACCTCTTTTAGGGTAGTTAAACATCTCAGCCCATCTGGAATCATTTCCAATTCTCTACACCGCTCAATCCATAAACTTGAGAGGTTAGGCATGGCCCCTACTTCCACCATCCACTGCTTTAAGTTACCCAAACTATCAAGCCTGAGATGTTTTAGTTCGGGAAATCCCCCTGAATGGCAGATCATTGCTTGGCCCAGAAAAGAATATGTCCCAAGTTCCAGCAGTCTTAAGTTAGGAAGCTCCTCGAGCGTTCCTATTGAGTCTTCCTCAATTTTAGTACACTGCAGCCTTAATTCAGTAAGGCCTGCAGGATCAGGAGACATACGGGATTGGTAATCCGGTAACTTTTTGCAGAAACTATTCACGATCTCTAATTCATGAATATTCCTACTAAACAACACCCTTGAAAGAATATCCAAACTACCGTTGCTGTCATTGGAATTGTTGGAGTTGGTCCGGCCAAAATCACAACTATTGATTGTAAGTGAGCTAATACGTATGCAATCCAAGTTTGATATATGATTGATGATGTGTTCCAAGTCCTCAAAGTTTTTATACACTGTTGCTTTGAAAGCTCTGAGATTCGACAATTTGCATACTTCTTCAGGATTGCAAATTCCGTTGCTAAATGATTCAAGTATCTCCAGCTGCTTGCTCAACCGCAGCTTAGGCTGAGAGTACCACCACCAGTCCGAAAGATAAAGATATCTCAAACATCCCAATTTCCATAGCACGTTCGGTATTCTACAACGATAACTACCAGATAAATCGAGAGTTTCCAAATACTTTAAATTGCCCAAGGAATATGGCAAGTTTATTCTGTGACCTCTCAATCTCAAACATCTCAAATGGATAAGCTTAACGACATATCTCAGAGGTGATTTGAGATAACAACTTTGGGAGGCCATATCAAAGGATAAAATTGTCAAAACTCTGAGCATCTTCAAATTCTTGACTTGGGACATTATTCTCACCCCTGGATTAGAATAGGTCCCTTTGCCTACCAATGAATCACACATGAATGAGCGAAGATGCTTAGTTTGTTCTTTTGGCGGAAAGTTGTATTCAGAGATATCTTCTGGAAGCAAATGAAGGACTAAACCATACTGTGCTTCAAATGCAAGGGGAGAATCTCGTGAAGTAGTTCGATCGACCAGCTTATACAAATTCTCCTCTTTTGCCTTGACTAAGCATAGATCTCTCATAAGATCATGAAGTCGACATGACTCCAACCTTGTTACTGCATGCTTCCCCTCCTCATGTACTTTAATCTCAACCATGCATCTGTGTGCTAAATCTTCCAAGTAACGCTCGGCAACCTCCATCATTGTTTCTTGCTCCCTCCTATCATTCTCAAATATCATACCTTCTCCTATCCACATCTGATATAAACTCTCTACTCCAATGTCAAAATCTTCCCTGAGTTTACCCAAGTAAAGGAAACATGGTTTTAGTTGCCAAGGGAGGTTGTAGTAACTGTAAGCTAAAACCTTTGGCACCTCTCCTTCTTTTCCAATTTTTTCTCCCTTATCCAAATAGGATTTGATATTCTCATGCACTTCATCCCACTCGCTGAGGGTTGTTTTAGTTCTAAGAATTCCACCCAGAACCACCACGGCCAACGGAAGATTCCCACAGTATTTCAACATTTTCTTCCCTACCTTTTCCAAACCTGTGTAGCATTAAACAAATATCAACTATGACGCATCTATCATTCATAAGCATCATGTTATCATTCAACAACTATACGAAAAACTTGATAGTCTGTTAACTGATAAGTCTCCTAATCCAAAGATTTGAGACCTATCAATAGTCTTAGAAAAAGGCTATCCTAAGCATGGTTCAAAGACTCGTCCAAGTCCTGGCTGGAATGGGTCCCAACTCAGACAAGTCGGGGCTCTTCAGTCTGAGATGGGTCCGCAATTCATAAGAGACGCATGAACTGCCAGTGACTCGTTCAGACTCGGTCCACTAGGACTGAGTCGACTCGGAGACTGAAAAAATTGCCACAACCATCGAATCATCCTGCTTCAACTCGGATCCCAGGACACAACAAGCTTTTTGTTATTCTAAAATCCATGAAGAGGCAACGATAAGCAGAAAACAACACGTCAAGAGCATTGAAAATCCATGGACACTAATTAAGAAAATGCAATAACAGATATATGAAGAAAAAAAGGCATGAGAGAGGTAAATAAAGAAACCGTGGAGAGGAAAGTTGAGAGGAAAAAGAAACCAAGGAAGTTTGGACTTGGGGAAGAAGGAATTGGGTTATGGCTGTGGTGGAGCATGAAACCCAGAAGAATGGGTCAGAAGTCGGGGAGCAAGACCTATTGAAACTTTGACTTTGACAAATCTATCCTTTATTGCCCGTAAGTGGTCATAGTTACTAATGATTATTAAACATGCCCCGTTCTTTTTGGTAAGAAGTTCTAAAGCTTCTTACTATTAATTCCATGTTTCCTATTAATTTAGCCATTTCACTTTGAAATCCAAAACTTCTTAAGGCCTTGTATGGATTGCATTTTTCTTGATTTTTTTTAGAAAAATTATTGTAGTAATTTGATATATGTGATGTAAAAAAATGACAGAGAAATGTGTTCACGAAAAAAGTAATAATTTTTTAATCAAACAAGGCCTAAATATTGTGTTCTGATCTTTAAATGTTTAAAATTCCTTGTGACCTCTTCTGACAATTTTGGATAGACATACATAAAAATATGTAGCACGCTAAAAATATATTTACGCAATATTTACTGTGATTTGCAACACATAATGGTTAGTGAAACATCAATTTAAAATCTTATAGTTAGCAATAAGGGTGAAAAATAGAAAAATGCAAAAATACATAATCTTTACTTCTTATTTTTTAAAACTAATAAAAATATACATGTATCTTATCGCAAATTTAAAACATTCATTAGTTTAGAAAGAATAGAGAATGAATTTTAAGAAGAATTACATATTTGTCTAATCTTAAATATGCGTCTCATTGACAGAGTCACGATTCTATTATATAAATATTACATATTCCATTGTAGTGTGTATATATATATATATATATATATATATGAATAAAGGGGAAAAATTTTACCTTCACCACTTCTCCCCCTCAGTGATTTCATGCGTAGCAATTCCCAACTTTCTTCATTGGTCAAAAGACGCAGTTGATGGTGATAACCATTTGGATCAACATGTTCCGCAACGTCTCTATTACGAGTTGTGAGCACAATTTTGGATCCATGCTCCGAAACTGGGATTGCGTCTTTTAAGCAATCCCAAGCTTCTGTTGACCAAAAGTCGTCGAGGACTATCAAACATCTCCTATCTTTAGCTTGCAAGTGCTGTTGAAGCTGCCTTGCTAGCTTATCTTTTTCGCTCATCATAATCTCATTGCTCTGTTCAGGTATAAGCTTGAGTAGAATACGTTGGAAGAGATCTTTTGGCTGCCATTGTTGTGACACACAAACCCAAGCACGACCTCCAAAATATTGCTCTACTCTTTTAAGGTGATATACCTTTCTAGCAAGAGTCGTTTTGCCTATACCACCCATGCCGTAAATCGAAGCCACGCTTATTTTGCGCTCTGCCACCTCATTCAGCAAATATTTAACCAGCTGCTCAACATCATCAGGCAGTTCAACCACATCCTCGTCGGCCACAAAGGAGTAAGTGTGCCTTAATTGTTGCTGCCTGGACGTATCACTGGACTCTCCTTCCTCCGTTCTGGTCATTACATGCCCATACTCGCCAAAATTTTTGGTGAGATTAGAGATCCTAGTTCTGAGACTTTGAATCTTTACGCCCAAATCGTGACGGGTATAACCCTCTGTGGCGATGCAAGGAATCCTCTTTAGAGTACTTGTAAAGCCTCCGTTGCTTGAAATTGAAAGCCTCAAAGCATAATCTTCAACCAGATCACTTGCATCATAAGCGACAGTTCTAAACTCCGGAATCCACTGTTGTACACCGTCCCTTGCAGTCTGTTTCGTATCTGCATATCTTAAGAACCTTTGTATCCCTTTGAGATCGTCATGAAGGAGTCTGACTTGCTCGCTAACGCCTTGTAGAAACTTTCCTTCTTCAATTAGCAATTCACCTATATTACGCACTGCAGAGGATAGGATGGATTCTGCCATTTTGGATGAGATTGATGTATATTTTCGTAAAGAATGGAATTCACTAGCACAAAATGATGGTTTTACTCTTACATAGCAAGAAGAGCAATTTATCTGACTCAGATATTGACAAATGTTAGTAGACTTTCACATCTTGGGCTCTGGAGTCTGAAAACCTTTGTGGGAATGCTATTGAATTTCTCCGCAACGGATATTCTGTCCCACATCCTGTGCCACTCTCTGTCCCACTTTTTATTATATTACTATTTCTCCTTCATAAACATCATGTTTTAATTCTTTTTTGTTTCCTTAAGATCCAATAACTATTAATTGAGTAATACACAAAATTTAACAAACTCAAAAAAATCAAAATGCATAAAAAATGAGATTTTTTATGAATTTTCTGCTGTATTTTTTAATTTTCTATTATATTTTACTTTTTTGAGGTTGTTGTATTTATTTTTTACTTAATTAATAGTTATTGGATCTTAAGGAAATAAAAAAGAATTAAAACATGATGTTTATGAAAGAGAAATAGCAATATAATAAAAAATGGGACAGAGAGTGGCACAGAGTGTGGGACAGAAGATCCGTTGCGGAATTTCTCCACGTCCTTTCCTTTTCAAATGTCCACGACGTGCATTATTATTGTTCGGCTCCACATGGTGCTGCCCAGCTCGTTCCCTTAATAGTGACATGATCTTATCCCTTTTTTTTTTTTTGGGAATAACGTTTTAAGGTGACACACCGAACATAATACAATTTCAAGGGCGAAGCTAAAGTTTCTCTTGAGGAGTCATGATTATGACAAAAAAGAGAATTTATTTTACTCTCAAATTTGAATGTGATGATACAGTATAGATTTTGTCAGTTGTAATTTCGGATTTGATACTAATTGGATTCAGGCCACATCTTGCCGAGCCAACTGAGATGGCAGTTTTGGGCTGTATTATCCCCCAGCAGCAACCAAGTTTGCAGCCATGGGGATGCTTTTCTTTTTTGCCCGACTTTTATAGATAAATTTGATCCTTGCTTTTCATTGTCAAAATTCATTTTTTTCCTATTTTGTTAGTTTCAGTGTAGCTAAATGTGTTCTTCTGAACTTTTAATACAAATTTAACCTCATTTTTAAATATGATTGGGGCATGTAATGATCCTTTCGATATTACTCTAATGACTAAAAGAAGTTCTTGATTATTTTTTTTTATTTTCTGAACATTTAATGCATTTGTTTTTCAGTTTTTTTTCTCTTCTTATTTTATGACTGACGACATGGCAAATTTGTAGGAGATTATTAGCCAGCAGCGCCAGTAAACTTGAATGGCAGCCATACATAATCCTACAGTGGAAGAGAGCTTCTTGCTGATTTTCCTCCCAGTTTCGTATCATTTCTAAAGAACTCTTGCCCTGCACTTGCAAAAAAGCAATCCTCCTATACATCAGAATAGTTTTGGCCACTTCATCATTGGATTATAGTCGATTTTGATTTAATTATGTTTATATCTTGATAAAAAGATAAGTGTAACAATGATTAACTTGAAGGTTGAAAATTCTTTGGCGTACAAATCTGTAATTGATGACATGTAGCTCAACTTTGCCTTTGGTTCCAACAAATTGACTAATTATTCAGAATATTGCAAAAAAAAAAAAATCGGACATTTATTGCTCTGACAAAGTGCGGTATTAAACTATCGTCAGTTCGACAACAAAAGAAATTTGTTTTAAAAAAAAAAAAACATTACTGGCAGCCAGTCAAAATTTGACACAGCCCGGCTGCAGCTTCTGATGTGCATGGATGTATAGTGCCGGCCACTACAAAAAATGTTTGTAGGCTTTCCGCTTGTCCTTTTTTCCGCTCTAGCAGCTCAACAAAGATGCTCTATGTCAAGTTGCTTTCCTATCTTACGAGAAACACTTGCAACCATTCCATGCGTAAGTGGCTAAGAACTAGTCTTTGGATTACTCCAAATGAAACAAAATCAGAGACTAATCTGATAAGAACATGTGCTGGGCTATACAATATGATTGTCCTAACTTAACTTTTTCTGTCGAATTATATGAACCAATGCCTCGAGGTGTAAAACATCTCAGTGCATGCTGACGAAGACTTTCAGCTCTCTGCATCACTCGGGTTCACAATTAAAAGATCAGCTTAGCTATGCTAATTGTTACCTACACAGATGGCTCTTGATGCAATTGATGCTTTTGTTGTTTTCTTTTCAATATTTGCTTAGAGATGTGGTTGTGCTGATATATTGAGTTTGTGTATTTGAATAAAATTTACTATCAAATCATGTCAAAAAAAAAAAAATACAATAATTGCACAAAAATCTCAACGGTACCTGTCTCAAATCCCAAAGAAACATGGGTGACTTAGGAAGTTTTAAGTCCCATGATACAATTTTTGCATGACTACATGTGTAAGTAGTACTTGCACAAGAAATTTATATCCTGACAAATATTCGGCTTCATAAGATTTTCCACCGGGGAGGTGCCTGTTAGCCTGAGAACTTTCTAATCCGCCTTCAATGGAAATGAAAGAAAATGTACATTATACCCCTCACATGATGGTTGACAAAAACAAAAAGAAAGGAGATATTGACCGATTTATCTCAGAATACAAAGAGTAAAGGAAAGAAAGCACTAAACGCCCCGTTTACGACACTGAGAAGTGAGAGGGAAGGCATTTTGCAATCCATGGTAGACATGGTCAATCAGCATATGCTGGAAAATTTGCCCCTACGGTGACGCATTCAATAACCATTCCAGAAACTTGCACATATGAAACTTTTTTCTGCTGCATTAGGTGAGTTTTTTATCACAAAGTTAGATGGAAAATAAGGGAAAACAAGGAAAAGGGAGTGCAGGATTTGAAGTCTGAAAGAAACTGTAGTACTTAAAGAGTGATATGGAAGTACCTTGCGTCAGAGAGGCCTCAAAAGCCTGTTCAAGTTGGTGCTCAAATCCTTGTCTTCGCCTGTCTGAGGCCCCTATTCCCACTTCCGAGTTTACTACAACTGCCACCACTCCCAAGCAAGATTTCTTTTCTGCAATTTGTTCCTCAATCCGACCAGACACCTCGTTTACTAATCACGAATCTCTCCTCCATTGAGAGAATTGTATTCCAACCTTAAAAATTCCTTCCCACAATACTCAAATACAGATTAGGTTGACCAAATTAGACTTTTTTTTTTTTTGGCTTTTTGATCAAATACAGATTCCTTCCCACAACCTTAAAAAGCCATCTCCTGACTTTTTTTTTTTTTGGCTTTTTGCAGCTGCTGCCGGGCTGACAGTGCTATTTTTTTAAAAAAAATTTTTTTACTTTTGCTGCCGGACTGACACAACTCGACAACAATAGTTTAATACCACACCATTGTGAGAGCCGTAAATGTTCGATTTTGCTTTTTTTTGGCAATATTCTGAGTAATTAGCCCAAAAAATTTCCTTAACTTATGGTTCTTTTATTTGCATGCAACGAAGATGCTTATTCCTATCTATTCTTAATGTATGAACTTTATGCATGTAGTATTGAGGCAATTGTTTGTGATTATAGATATCAATGCTTTTGTAAGAAAGCCATTTATGTTCTTTGTTCTCTGTTTTACAGATGGTTAGCTGAGATGGAAGCAAATATCATTCTACTGAAAGCCATTTTTTTACATTTTCTTCTCTGTTTTACAAATGTTCCTTTTCTTTCGTGTAAAAAAAATAAATATTCTAGGTAGGAGGTGATAATCCGTCGAAACTGGTATCTTCATTGTAAATGTGTATGAATTTTATTCTTTTTAAATGGAATCTTGATAAATTTAAGGATATTATGTAATTTCATTTAAGAAGTAAGATTCTACTTTTGCTTCTTTATTCTTACTCTCATTGATTGAACATTCACAGAAGCAATTAGTATAGGATCTTTTAATTTTCATTGGAGAGATGCTACTGCTAGAAAGGAATAATTTATGCACTTAATTTTTTCCACATCTTGCCAGTAAACGTATGAATAATTCCCATGGCATGCTATGTTTACCACTTGAAATGTCAATGATTCAAGCAATCCACAAAAGTTTTTTAGTTATACCACAAAATCATTGAACTAATAAAATTTTCTACAATAATCTCTAATATCATATTTCTTTTTAGCTCTAGTCTAAAAAATGTTGTTTAAAAAATTTTTAAACATAAAAGAAAAAGGAACAGCAAATAATAACAATATTTAGGCCAGTATTTCAATTAATTAAAATAAAAAATAATGTTCATATCTAATATTGTTAGGATCAACATTTGTCGGCATGAGTTGTGCTAAGCATCTTATTATATTATATAAATCTACATATGAACTGTCATTACTCACCCACAATTTAGATACTTGAATTATATTTTCTATGCAATAGGATGGGCATTAGCTGTGCTATTGGATTTTAGATGAATAATTACTTAGCCTGATGAGAATTTTGAACCTTTTCAAATGGATAATTTATTTCTAATTAATCGTAAGAATTTGAATACAATTGTGCCCAAGTTTAAAAAATGAGAGTGGCAATAAAATTTTCAATATTTTTTAGACAATAGATTCACAGCCAGAAAAACTCTAGTTTTGTATGCTATTGAATTTCTCCATGTGCTCTCCTTTTGAAATGTCGACGAGGTGCATTATTATTATTCGGCCCCACATGGTAGTGGTCCAGCTAGTTCCGTCCCCACGCGGCGCATTATTGCGGTAATAATGGAACTTTTTCTAATAGACAGCCTGATGGAAAAGCTTGCAACTGACATGTGTGATTCCATGACATCTGTAAGAAGTCTTTTGGAGTTTCATAGCAGTGAGTCAGTGAGTTAGAGAAAAAAGTTTTCTCTCAGCTGAGAGCTTTCTCTTCTCTGAGTGGGAGATTGAAAATTCAAAAATGAAAAGCCCGCCGATATTGTATCTGCATCCCTCTCAAGATAAGAAAATTCTGAAGGATACGCAACACCACTTCTGAACATTGATTCAAACACCAGATCTATAACAAAACTCCTGAGATGAATTATGGAAGCTGGGTGATCGTGAAGGAACAAAGGTGGTCAAAATGGAAGACCTTATGAACACTTAAATCAAGTCTAGAGACCAGGAATTGAAGCTGGTCTGTTGGACTATAAGGCAGCACATCCTCAAATGCTCGCAGGAGCTGTAGATGAGCGGTCTAAAATGCCAGGTTTCACTGCCATTATCTGTCCCTTTATGTCCTTTATGTTTTTTGCATCTGCATATGCATAGATAGGTGTTTCTCCTTGTTTTTATTGCCTACCTGGTTGTGCACTTACCTAGGGAAGACTGTAGTCGGTTCTTCTCTTCTCTCAGGTTTTGTCAGACTCTAGCATTGCTCTGGTATATAAGGAGTGGTATCCATCTAAGATCTCCTGGGCACCATGGCTGATGAACTGGAGGAAATTTTAAAGAAGTTTGCTTTATCGAATTTAGAACAGAATGGAACATGGTTGGACTTGGATGACATCAATCGGGGGATAACTGAGTGTGAAAATAGCATCATTGGTAAGATTAGGGGAGAAAAGGTGGCAAATTTCACAGGCGTCAAGAACTTCGTGACTGCAGCTTGGGGTTACCCAAGAAATCTGGAAGTAGCGGAGCTAGGCCCTAACTTATTTCAATTCCTCATTCCAGAAGAGGAAAACAGACTGAGAATTCTGAATGGGGGACCATGGCTGATAGATAATCAGATTCTAGTGCTAAATAGATGGGAGGCTGGAATTGAGGAAAATACTGAGGCATTTAGATTCGCCCCTCTATGGGTGCAAGTATGGAATTTGCCAATTCACTGGATCTCGAAAGAGGCTGGGAAAAAGATAGGGAAAGTGTTTAAAGAGGTGAAAGAAGTACTAGTCTCCCATACAGGAGGGAAGGAAGGGAAGCACTTGAAGATGTTAGTGAGGGCAGACCTGACCCAACCTTTACTACGTGGAACAGCAGTCAAGATGAATGGGGTGTTAAAATGGATTAGCTTTAGGTATGAAAGAGTACCTGATTTCTGCTATAAGTGTGGAATTGTTGGCCATTGTGAGAAGAAATGTAAGAACGAAGTGAGCATTAAGAAGGGTCAACAGGAGAATCAATATGGTCCCTGGTTATGCGCACAAAATGGGAGAGGTTCACCACAAAAGGAGAGTGTTCCCAGCTCATATAATCCGGATAGGCAGGTTTGGGGATTTCATAATGGGGAATGGATCAAGAAGAGCAATGGTAAGAAAGCAGAACAGGAGACCAACGCTAACAGCACTGAGAGTGCTAAAAGCATGGCCCTGGCCAAGAAGGCTTTCACAGTAGAGGATCATGATGAGAGGCTGGTAGACAGGGGTCAGGAACCAGATGAGGGAGATGAGGTGCTCCTGGATGTGCAAGTGACAGAAATGATTAAAAAAGGAACCGAATGGATAAATAATGAGAGCATGATTGAATCTGGCTCAACAGAGGGTGAGTTGGGGTGTATGGTTCAAACAGCAGGGCCTCTGGCAACATTAGGAGAGCCTAGTTGTAGGAATCTGGATAGGAGGATGGAGGAAAGAGATGATAAAACTATGGATATGCTGGTGGACGAGGAAAAACATTGCCAGGATAAGGAAAATGGAGGAAGCAGGGGGAGGAAAGTAAGACTTTGGAATAAAAAGAGCGACAGAGTTAGGCAACCTCTAAGTGATATCCAGAACAGAGATTCCAAGAAAGGAGGCAACACTAAGAGGAAGCTACAAATTTTTGATGAGGAAATGCTGGATATGGAGCATTATGAGCAGACTGGGAAACGATACAAAGGGTCTAAGGAGATGGAACACACTGACCAGGTTCTGAGGGGGGGAGAGACCAGCCCATCTTGGTCTCTCAACCCTCAATGAAGGCTCTGGTGTGGAACTGCCAAGGTGCTGGGAGCCCCTTGACAGTTCCCCATCTGAAGGAGGAAAATAGACTCCTCTCCCCTAGTATTATCTTCCTAAGTGAAACAAAAAACAGGAAAAATTATATGGAGAAAATTAAAAAAATCTTGAACTTTGATAATAGTTTTGTTGTAGAGGCTATGAATAGGAGTGGAGGGATGGCCCTCCTATGGAAGAATGAAGCCAACATTTTGGAAGTACAGGGTACGACCTTTACAATTGAGGTGAAAGTGGAGGATAAAGAGAAAAAAGAATGTTGGTGGATGATTGGAATCTACGCAAGCTATGATAGCCAAGTAAGACGAGGTCAATGGGAAGTGCTGAATAGGAGGAAAGTTGGTTGGGGTGATAAGTGGATTATAATAGGTGACTTCAATGATATTATATCAAATGATGAAAAGTGGGGTGGAAGGATGAGGGATAATAGAAGTCTTCAGGACTTTAGGAAGTTCATAAATGAGAACCAGTTGTTAGATGTTGGGTATCTTGGAAAGCCGTGGACTTGGAGTAACAACTGGTATGGAAAAGGAGAAATCAAAGAGCGACTGGATAGAGGCCTGTGTACCATAAAATGGGCTCAATGTTATGAGGATGCAAAGTGTATTCATATTGATTCGATTGCTTCTGACCATAGCATGTTGTTACTAGAAACTGAGAAGGAAAGTAAAAGATGGAAAAAAAGATTCCAGTTTGATAAAAGATGGTTACAACATGAGGACGTTGAAGAGGTGGTTAAAAAGGCTTGGAGTGTCTAGTGTGAGGGAACTAAATGGTTCAGGGTGAAGGAAAAAATTAAGAACTATAGGATTGAACTTCTTAAATGGAGCAACAAAAAGAAAGGGAACTCTCTAGAAAGAATTAAGTGGTGCAAAGACCAGATTGAGACTATTAAGGCATCAGAGGATGAAAACAAAAGGCCAAGAATTCAGGAAATGAAAAAACATCTAAAAGTGGCTTATGATAATGAAGAGGCCTATTGGAATCAGAAGTCCAGATTGAGCTGGCTAAAAGAGGGGGCTAAAAACACCCAATTTTTTCATGCCACAGTCAAAGGAAGAAGGAGAAGGAACAGAATCCAGAAGTTGAGAAAGTCTTGTGGGGAGTGGACTACTATTGATGATGAGCTGGGAAAGGAAATTGCTGGCTATTATGGAGAGTTGTTTAAGAGCTCAGAGTCAGAGGTGCCTGTTGACATCTTAGAAGGGATCCCAGTAACTATTACAGAGCAAATGAATAGAGATCTGACCAAAAATGTTGAGGAAGAGGAGATCAGGACTGCCTTCTTCACTATGGAACCTAATAAGGCTCCTGGAAGTGATGGCATGTCTCCGCTATTCTTCCAAAAATTCTGGAACTCGATTAAACAGGACCTGGTAAGTGCAATTCAAGGTTTCTTTCATAATAATGTTATTCTTAAAGCCATCAACCATACAATCATCTCCTTGATTCCAAAAGTAGACTGCCCTACAGAAGTCAAACATTTCAGGCCTATTAGCTTATGCCAAGTAGTCTACAAAGCTCTTGCAAAAATCCTGGTCAATAGGCTAAAACCATTCCTTTCTAAATGCATTAGCAAAAACCAATCTGCATTTGTTCCAAGTAGGCAAATCATAGATAATGTCATCCTTTCCCATGAGTTGCTGCATTTCTTGAAAAACAAAAGACAAGGAAGAGATGGGATGATGGCAGTGAAACTAGACATGTCAAAGGCCTACGATAGGGTGGAGTGGGGCTTCCTGCAAGTGATAATGGAAAGAATGGGATTTTGCTCCAAGTGGATAAGGTGGATTATAGCCTGCATCAGCTCAGTCACTTACTCATTCAATATTAATGGCGACCAGAAGGAGTTCATAACCCCAACCAGAGGAATAAGGCAAGGCGACCCTCTCTCTCCATACTTGTTTCTGTTGTGCTCAGAGGGGTTGTCTAATCTATTACAGAAAGCTAAGTTGGGGAAGCAACTAACAGGTTTAAGAATCAGTAGAGGGGCACCAGCAATAACCCATTTGTTTTTTGCTGATGACTCTCTAGTATTCTGTAGAGCTAATAGACAGGAAGCTGGGGAGCTAATGAACATTCTCAAGGTTTATGAAAAGGCATCTGGACAGCTTATCAACATGGATAAATCCTCAGTATTTTTCAGTAAAAACACAACCCAAGTGGTAAGAGAGGAAGTCTGTCAAGCAATGGGATCTATTCAGCAGATAGGACAAGGTCAATACCTTGGCCTTCCTATGATTATAACTAGATCTAAAGGGCAGGTGTTTGGGTATGTACGGAATGCTATTGATAAGAAGCTGCAGAGCTGGAAAAATAAACTGTTAAGCCAGGCAGGGAAGGAAGTCATGCTTAAAGCAGTAGCTATGGCTATGCCAACCTACACCATGTCATGCTTCAGACTGAGTTCTAAGATGTACAAAGACATAAGTGCAAAAATGGCAGACTATTGGTGGGGGGAGACAGAAGGCAAGAAAAGGATGCATTGGATTGGCTGGAAAAAGATGACAGAATCAAAAAGTAAGGGTGGATTGGGATTCAAAGACTTGCAAGGATTTAATAGAGCTTTACTGGGCAAACAAGTTTGGAAGTTGCTAACACAACCAAACCTGTTAGTCAGTAGAGTCTTGAAGGAAAAATACTATCCCAGACAATCCCTATTTACCAGTAAAGTCCCTCAAAATGCCTCCTGGATTTGGCAAAGCTTAGCTGAGGTGCGAAAAGAAGTGCAGAATGGTGTGAAGAGGAGGATAGGAAATGGCAAGGCTACGAGAATTTGGGATGATTGTTGGATTCCTGACAGCAATAGTGGGAAACCAACAACACCAAAGCCACCAGGGTGTCAACTACAGCACGTGTCAGACCTCATCATCAACAACAGATGGAATGCTGTTTTGATATTCAGAACTTTTAGCCAACAAGATGCTGAAAGGATACTGAGGATACCTATTAGCTTTACAGGGAAAGAAGATGGACACTACTGGGCTCACTCCCAAAATGGTCAATATACTACTCAATCTGGATATAAGAAATGGATGAAGGGAAAGGAACTGGGGAGTGTAGGAAGGAGGGATGAAGCTGGGACAAGCTATGAAGGATCCATTAAGAGAGCTTGGAAATCATTATGGAAGCAGAATGTGTGCCAAAAAATGAAAGTGTTTATATGGAAATGTCTGCATGGAGGTCTCCCAGTGAGAGGTGAAATTCACAAAAGAACAAAGCAAGGAGATCCTAAATGTGCAGCGTGTGGCGAAGAGGAGGAAACAATAGAACATCTGCTGCTCCAGTGTAACAAAGTAAAGGAAGTTTGGAAGCTATCGCCTGTGCAATGGGATGGTATACAGCATACATCAAACTGCTTCAGAAAATGGTGGTCAGTAATCATGGATGCCCAAGAAGAAAGAGGAGGGGAGGACCAAGTGAACCTCACCATAAATATTCTCTGGCAGATTTGGAAGGCCAGAAATGAGAGGGAGTTTGAATACAAGGAAAAGGAACCGCATAAGGTAATACAAAAAGCTGTGAAGGGATGGATGGAATTTGATGAAGCCAACAGAGGGAAGGTGACAAGGAAGAACACTCAGGGAACAGAAACTCTGGAATGGATGGAGAGAGATCAATGTGAGAACCTGAAAATTTTCTTATTTTTATAGAATATTACTGGAATATTTAAATGATTATTCACTCATTTTCTTCGAATTATTTATTTCGACCATTTTAAATCCATTTATATGGAATGACGCCTCTTTATATTTTTAAAGCGTTTTGTTGAAAAATTCGCTTTTCGAAAATTTGTTTAGTCCGGAACGACGGGTGCACGTTTTTCTAGGCTATACTTGAATCGGGAATGTATTAATATTGGAGAATTAAGAACGATCAATAATAGATTAAGAAAGGTTAATGGAGGAATTAATACTCAATTCACGTGAGGACTCGTAAAATTATTATTTTTAAAAACCCCTAATTTTGGCTCAATTAATTATCTATTTGGATTTTTGCCACGAATAATATTTTCTACCTTTTCAGACCTAAGTACATGGTTTTATAGTTTCGTTATATTTCTAAAGTGTCTCATTTTAAAAATAAATAAAATAAAAATATAGATAAATAAACAAATATTTTCTTATAAGTTTGTTTAGCGAAAAAGTGAAAACGTGTCTAAACACTTTAGCCAATTGGGAGTACAATAGGCTCAAAAATTTGAGACCTATACAATGGTCCTAAAATAGACAATTTTAGGTTTAAACACACAAGTAATAGCTAGTGGTACGATCGTTATAAGAATTTCTCAAAGGTTTCAATTTTATTGCGCCTAAATTAGAAATACGTGTTTTCACGTGCGCGCTTAATTGAGGGACTTTGGACCATTATTTTGGGACAATTAAGAATGAATAATATTTATATGAATGTAAGTGCCCTAGAGGTTTAGTGCACTAGTGCAACAAACGTAAGAGAAATCGAACACAAAACGCGCGCGTAGGGCACTAGTTGTAATTGATTTGACGTATTTAATATATTAGACGTCAAGCGTCTTATGTACGCAAAGGAACCAGCAATCTCATTTCATTTCTGCAAAGCTTCATGGACGGCTAGACAGCAACAAAGAACAACCGAAACCTTCAACATTTCCTCTTTCAAAGCTCATGCAAATCACCACCAAATCTTCTCAAAATTTAGCACCACTTAGCCTAAGCCTTGGAGTTCACATCTAGCTAAAAAGGGGAGGATTTGCACGGCTCACTTAGGAGCAAGGAAGAACCGAATCTCTGCCTTAAACATCAACCAAGAGTAAGTCTTAATCTAGCCTTCTAACTTTGATTTTTGGAAGTCTAGCATATCTTTTAGCTCTTGATCTCTTATGGGTTGTTGTGGATGTTGGAAAATTGTTAAACGTGGGCTCTATGAACTCCCACTTTGGGTTGATGGCTGTGATGATGTTTGATGATGGTTTTGTTGCTGAATTAGAGCTTAAGGAAGTAGATTAAAGGTGCTTTGTTACCAGAAACGTTATTGAACTCTTGAAACAAAAAGTTCCCATTTTACCCCTGCTCTGTTCGGTCACTTTAATGCAGAAATTTGAGGATTTAATGGCTTGATTATGTTGTTTACATGTTGTAGCAGTTGTGTACAAATTTTCGTTGAAAAATACTGAGTTTTGGTGGGTCAAACGAATTTATTTCCAAAGCTAGTAATCTGGGAAAACGGTTGCCGTCGTAACCAGACCAGTGTTCGTGTTTCGTCCATAACTCCATACTCCGACGTCAAAATCAAGTGCCGTTAGCGGCATTTGAAACTAGACGTTCCCATGTTTCCAACGGTGTATAATGTACATTCTGGTTTTATGTTTGTGAGCCACACCATTCATCTGAATTCAGCTGTCCTGTTTCTCCGTTCTGCCGAAATGATTTGATGATGCTGCAATTTTAGGCTTAATTTCGAACCAGTTGCATGCCGAAACTTGAAACCATTTCTTCTGTGAAATTTTAGCCCTGTGAATTTATTTTCTAACACTATCAACCATTCCCAATTCCGAGTTAAATTGAGGGAGTTATGATCAAAATACGGCGACTGCCTCGTTTTTGAAACCTTAGATTTGGACAGATTGCCTTAAGGATTTTTCCAAACTTTGGTTGATTGATTAACCACCTTTCCGAGGGTATTTTTCCATGAAATTTGATAGAGAGATACCCTTCATATGGGAGTATTATACTGCAAAATTTGGTGTCAATCCAAGTCCGTTTCGGCACTTAATAAAAGGTCCAAAGTCGGAACCAAATCTGGAAATTTTGTAACAGTCTTGAATTTTTCCCAACTTTGAGCTACCGTATCTCGGTACTCGAAACTCCGATTCTTGAGCCGCTTGTTCTGTTCAAAACTTTACTTGCACTTCTAATCGAGTTATAAGTTTCAAGGGCCGGTTTGCAACGAGTGATTTTTGCCGAATTTCCAAAATTAGCAAAAAACCAACCCCGGCTCAATCCTGGTAATCTAGAACAGCAACTTTAGGCTCATTTTTGAATACCTTTCACTTAGATTCATGGAATGGTGTCTTCTATGGACTTTTAGTACTTTGGAAGATGATTCCAACGGTACCAAATTCATCAAGTTTCGATTAGTAGAAAGAAAGTTATGATTTTTCAAAGATTTGACCAAAAATCGAAAATTCTGAAATTTCAAAGGAAATCCGCGAAGGAACTATTCCACAAAATCCGGCCTTGAATCCGGCCTTGAATCCGGCCAGTTTCTGGCCGGATTGTCGGCCGGATTGGTGGCGAAGTTTGAAAAAAAAGGAGGTTAGCCACTGCCTCCAATCCGGCCGGATTGTGACGTGGCCAGCCCACTTCCGATTTCGATCGTTCGTTTAGCAATTGTTTCGCTCGTACTCGTTTCCAACCAATGATTTTAAGGATAATAATCCGATTTTACTCGAGTCCTGCACCCTCTTGGAAATCCAACTTCAAAGACAAGCCAAACGAAGTTTTCAAAATATTTCTGAACCTTACCCGTGTCCAATCTTTCTCACCACTTGGGGATCTATAGTAATTATCTACTATTCGATGTTCAGGCACGCACGAGGACCTCCAAGAGGACCCTACCGTGGAAGTTTGAACTCTCCCTCCAACCTACTTGCTTGCATAACTGGTGAGTGTCAAGTGTATGCCTATTTGAACTCTAAAGTCTTGATTCATGCTTGACTTACCTGATTACATGCTTAGTCTATTTGATTTTGAAAAAAATGGAGTCGAGTGTATACTTAATCGCACTCGTTCTCATTTGGCACGAATGACTCATGGCTAACATGATTTGCCTGGTTTACATGACTTGAAATGCCTGCTTAAACATGTCAAATGCTTGAATACATGAAATGGTATGCTATGATTGCATACGTCGATGGAGTGAATCTCCTCGACATTTACATGATACATGGGGGACGCCCAAACTCATAGGCCGACCCTGGAACTCGAGCCGGCATGGGTTTGGTCGGGAACTTCGGTGAACCATGAGATTCACATGATAAGCTTGATCTATTGAGAGATCTCGCTTGGCATACTCGTAAAGTATCGCCTTATAAATGTCGTGCGGGCCCGAAGTGGTGTATGGTGGACGGATGAGAAGTAAGTGGTGAACTACGGATATGAAAATATCAACCCGGTTGACGGAGAGTCTTCACGGGGAGATATACAAATGACATCGGCAAATGTGGAATTTAGCTCCTGAGAGCTTCTACATCCTTGAATTGTTTCTGGTTACGCTTTGTTGGCGTTATTAATTACTTGCAAGCTATTACCTGAATTGTTATTTGGGCTTGTTATTTGAACTATGTGTCTGCATGTGTGTTCTTGGCCTCACGAGCGTTTTGCTCACCCTGTAGATTTGTTTTCCTTAACAGGTTTGAACTCGGAGGTAAAATGAAGAAACTCTCTTGATGTACTTTTGTTTAGGGCTTGTTATTACTTTTGGTTATGCCTTTGGTTTTGGAATTGTACTTTTGGTATGGAAATGTGACCCTGAGAACTGTCACAGTTGGTATCAGAGCCATATGCCGACAGTTGGGACCTTAAGTCCTTCGTCTGGAAAAGCCCCGAGCCTCTCGTTCGTGAAGAGTCACGAAGTGAAACTCTCCGTAGGGGATGCCCGCGTGCGGGTGAGAAGCTGATAGGTACCCCGTGATGTGACCCTTCGGACAAAATGTAATCTATATTCTGACGTATGGTTTGGAGAATGGATGACTATTATTAAGTTTGAATACTTCCGCATTTATTGTATCTAAATTATTGGCTTGTATTGTGTGGTCCGGCTATAAGTTGAATGGAATTGCTTGAGTCTTGGCGAGAGCTAGGCAGGCGTTCCGCGGATACCCTTTGGTTCGCCTTAGGGAGAAGTTGGGGCGTCACAGTTGGTATCAGAGCATAGGTTTTAGATCTTGTATTGTATCCTAGGCTTAAAGTTTAGGATGCCTGACTGTGGGATTAATTTGAATATTATGTGAACTAGAGGGTCTATTGTATCCTACGGGTTAAAGAAATTGGTTACTTGAGAGTTTCTTACTTGGGACTTGTAGAAATAAAAATTGAGGAATTAGCTGATGTTGTATTGAAGGAAAATATGGGATGAGAGATTAGTAGGGAAAGATTGGACGAATTTGAATTATTATTATACTTGTAAGTGTGGAAAGAAGTGAGACAATTATTAGTGCTGGCTAAAGCGGATAAGAGACCGAGATTTGATGGTCAAACTCCATGTATCGTGATTGTGAACCCAGATGAAAGAGTTTCAAAGGAAAAAAAATGCATTTTCCTGCTCATTTACCTCTTAGAGAATTTATGCTTTGAAATTCTAAAGGAAAAACGAGGATGTACTAGTTTTATTTTCAAACGATGATTGGAAATAATATATATATGCTTTAAGTATGTGTAATTCTTCGATTTTGGTAAATATGTGAATTTCACTTGAATTTCAATTTAAAAATTTGTGAATAACTGATGAGTTTGTTGAAATTTTGTATGTGATGGGCTGATACAAGGTTAAAATTTTCTAAACTAGATTTTCCCCCTTGATTGTATATTGGTGTATTCTCACACTTGAATTCATCTATGCTTTACAAAAAAAAAAAATTAATAATAATAAAAATAAAAATATCTTGAATTTTCGGAAGAACGGCGAACTTATGTTTTTATAATGAAAATCTTGAACTTGATAAGATTTTTGTTACTTTAAATACTCTTCTTATCTTTTAAAATTCTTGGTTTTCAAGAAGGGTGAGCCTATCTTTAGGTGTACGGATTGAGGGAATTTTGAGATATAGAGTAACCGCATTCAAGAACACGCAGTTAGTGTGAATTGACTTGGTTTCCATTTGACACGTAAGTTAGCAAGTTGTACTTATTTCTTGGGTTTGAACTTGGAGCTTGAGACTTTAACTATAAAACCCTAAAACTAGTTATTCTTGGAGATGATGGTGCTCTGGTTGGTGGCTTGCTTATTAAAGATTTTGAACTTCGAATGGATAACCTTTGGTTTCCGCTTGTGTTATGGTTTGATTGGATCTAATTTCGTAAAGGCATGTGATCTGATTGGAATTAGTGATATTCGGACCCATTGGTTTAATTAAGGACTTAGGAAGGGTGGTGCACGCCGTGAGACCTTTTGTATCCCGCTTGCATATACTTCTGCATTTTGTGACCCTTAATTGCCTATATACAGTATTTAACATATTGGGCTTGTTTTGTGACTTCTTAACTCGTACTATAACCTTCGATACATGTAAAGAATCATGTCTTGATTCTAAATATTTTTGCAACTTGTATATGCATTAAGTTCTTTTATGATTAATTATTCCTTTTCTTGCGCTTATAGACTCCTATTAAGTATGGTAGCAGGAATAGGAAAAAGGGGTCGTGGACCGAGGACTTAGACAACCCTGTACTCGTGAGAAAAATTGATGGATAGTCTTATATAATTTAATGAGATTCTAGTACTGAATATGAATCGAGAAAAAACCAGAAGATTAGATCTACCAGTGTATAATGGATTAACCTAGTTGGGAACTTAGTGAGGTTTTCCTGTGTGAAATTTTAATAACTGCTTTATATACGTATATTATCATTGGTCCTGTGGCCATATTTCAGCTTTTGTGAAAGTTTGAACTCCAAAAGTATTTCGTGGGTTTGGTGAGATGACATGAACTCATTACCAATTTGTTCTACTTGAACAAAAGCGCTTTCAATTTTACTTGACTAATACTATACCCAGATTCACTTGTTTTACTTTTCACAAAATTTATATATATATATATATATGTATGTATACACATTTTGAACTCGTTTGAGACTCGAAATCAGATAGAGTTCGAGTTCGAATCTTTCTTAGGAACATGAATGCCTATTTGTTATGAATCAGATATTAGAAATGATCGGGTTTTATGTACCAGTAGAGTTAACTCTTGGTTGGATAAAAGGGTGGTAAAGGTATTGGATCACAGGTTATGCGAATATGAACCTACATGTTTACCTATCTTTCTTAAAGGTATTTTCTAAAATATACGCCTTACTCGAACATAGATTTAACTCGAAACTTTGAGAAAAAGTGTTGGAACACCCTCCATGTATATGTTATGATTATTATGTATATGTTTTAAAAATCATGCATTAAGTTGCATGATTAATATTCTTAAATCTATTTGAGAGATTTTAAAAATGTATTGATGATCGTGGTTAAACATTATTTGAAATCTCTTACTAAGAAAATTTAGTTTTGGGTCGTGAAAAAAAAAAATTTGTATCTTTAA
>NW_020862177.1:0-15071 GCF_003713205.1 Coffea eugenioides | reverse complement strand
TGTTATAGATAGTGAGCTTGATTTCTGTTGAACAGTTGGGGAGGGCTGGAAAATTTACTATTTCCCACTTTCGGGGAGATCGGGATGACCCATGGGCTATATTGGCTATTCGGCACCAAGGGAGGAAGTGCAGCGTTGCAATTTCTTGGGAAAAGCTTATGGCTCAAGTTTTTAAATTGTGTGACACCCCAACTTTTAAGATGCTATTGTTTTACGGTTTTTTTAGTTCATTTTATTTTAAAAACATTATTTTGTTTCAGGGAAGATACTAAAGTTATTTCTTTGGGTTTGATTTAAAATCTTATGTTGTTTTAAAAGACTAGAAACCCTACAATTTTAATCAAAAAAATCTAGTTTACTTGTGACTATGTTTAAATCCCTCATATTTGACTCAAAACCCTAATTTTATTCTATGGAATTGTGAAATTCATCACATTTTTCTTAAAATTCTTTTTATTTGGAATTATTCATTGAATATGGCCCTACTACCCAATCATCCCTCAATAAGTGCAAATAGACCTAAAAAGTAGGGTTTCACTTTTGGATTTAAGATTGGAGCAAAATTAGGGTTCTTGGTTCTTCATTCTGTCCGAAATTTTAGGTCCTAGATAGAGGCCGAATTGGCCTTTGCTTAAAACATGAAAGTTGTAGGGAATGACATTTTAGAGGTTCCTACAAAATTTCAGGACAATCGGAGTAGCGTAGAATGATAAAAGTCAAAATTACCCTTGCTGTCCTGTTTCTACCCGAACCTGAGAACTGCGATTGTAATTGGTTATTTTGTTGGACTGTTTCAGAAATTGTTGTTTGAGGCCTCTGATATAATTTAGCCCTGTTTCTTAGGCTTTCAGCTAATTTTGGGACTTCTGATTTGCGACTTATGTAGTACTGTTTTATGATGTGTACTAGATTACGGTTGTGACCTGTTTGCTCGATTCTGTGTAGTATGTTACATTTTGACGTAGTTACACTCGAAAATGTTGACCTGAGGCCTTCTTCAACATTGTAGCCTCTTAAGTCCTGAATATGCCTGTAAAATTTCAGGTCAAAAGGATTAGTGTATCATGAGTTATAGATGAAATACTCAAGCCTGTTTTGAACATCAGGTTCTGTGCGTTTTTAGTTTAGCTTCTGTCCGTGACTTTTTCGGTTTTGATCCCGTACGATCTGGGTTTTGACTCCTTCATAAGAAATGTAGATCTTGGTTTTGGCTTCGAAACGGTATAAAGTGAATCGAAATCCGAGTTCCGTAGCTCCTGTTATGACCATGAGTAGTGTAGAATGAGAAAAGTCGAAATTACTATTGCTGTTCTGGTTTTACCCGAATGTAAGAATTGCGCCTGTAATTGGTTGTCATGGCTGGAATTGCTTCCGAATTGGTTGTTGAGGTCTTCTGATGAAATGTAATCCTGTTTCTTAGCTTTCAGCTGGTTCTATTTTTGTGATTCTGGTATAGTATCTTGCATTTTTGACCTGGTTACACTCGAAACTGGGTTGAGTGACCTTCTGCAATATTGTATCCCTGTCTCTTAGCTTCGAAACAGTGGGTCTTGTACCTTCATCCGACAATCGTAGTACCTTTGGTGCCATTACCGCAAAATGACGTCAAAACTGTTTTTCTGGTTTTGAGCTAAACTTTCATTTCCGGACTTTTCCCTAGCTTGACTTGTACTAGTACTACTTGGAGCTTGCTGAATGGTTATTGGATGAACTTGTTGTTATGTGTGTACCTTTGGGTTGGAATGAGGAAATAATGAAGCCGTGATGGCTGGAAAAGTAAGCAAATTCAGGGGAAGTGCTGTCCGAACTTTGAAAGGACTTGATTGCATTGAGTTTGTGATCTAAGACTTGGGTTTGAGCAAGGCAATGTTATATGATGGATGATTTCTGAGCCATTGAGGTGAGTGACCCCAAACTATTGTTAAAGCTTCTTATGAAATGTTTCTTGCATTATTTACTCGACTGCATCTCATGCGTGCTTGCATGTGAATTCATGATATGAGTTTGGCTTCAATGAGTTCTTGGGGAGTCTTGTGCTGGACACCAACGTCTCCACCTCTGTTTACTTGGACCAAATGGCTCCGGAGCTCAAAAAGGGGCTCCCTCTTAATGTTAATGTTAATGTTAATGTTAAATGATCTATTTGAGCGTTGGGTGTTCAAGTGCTATGACTTCACTGGCTCACGAGAGCAATAAATGGACATTTGTTCTTTGAATCATGACATCATCGAAAGGATCGAAATGCAATATTGTGAAATATATTTGATTACTGATTTTACTGGTTACTCGCTGAGCTTCTAGCTCACCCCAAAAATGTTTTATTCCCCTCCACAGGGCTCGAGTCGAAGGAAACGTTTGTATTAAAGTTCTCCGTGTGAATGGTTGGTATCAAGGATCAGAGTGGCGCAGCGGAAGCGTGGACGCTTCGCTTTTGATATGTAATTATTGGAGAATTTGATGTAATATTTGAGTTTTTTCTTGTAATTCATTTGAGGACTTTAGTGAACGACTGAGTCCCGGCGAGAGCCGGGCAGGCGGCCCGCCAAACCCTCTGGTTCGCCTTAAGGGGAGGTGGGGTCGTCACAAATTGAACATGGATGCAAGTGCGGTTCAAAGGCAGGCTTATGGGGGTGGCCTTCTTAGGGACTCGTATGATCGAGTGGTTTTTGCGCTTTTATAAGGAGTTTGGCGAGAAAGATGTGTTGGAGGCAGAAAGTCTGGCGTTGTGTCCAACAATTCACATAGAAAGGATATTAGTGGAGGTCGACTCGAAAGGGTTGGTCCAGTTGATTCAATCTAGGAAGATGGCAAAGCAGCCTTTATGTAATACACTGCACAAGATACGGGCTTTGTTATCTTCTATATCAGCTTTAGTGTCTCACCTCTTTTGCGAGGCTAATTTGTCAGCAGATAGAATAGTAAATTTGCAGCTATCGAGGGACTGTTATTGCACGTCTGCTCAGCAATTCCCGGCATCTGTAAGGGCACCTGCAGTGCTGGATCCTAGGGGGATGTCGTCCATACGCTTTCAGAATCTTGACAAAAGATAATTTAATTGTAGTCCCCAAATGCAAGATGCATTTCTCTTGAGCTCTTTGTACCCCTTATTTGAGTAACTAATAAAATAAAGGGCTGGCATCCCCACCCCATGTACGGGGTTTGCCAAAAAAAAAAACACTTAAACACTAATGCAACTTTCGCGTAGTACTCTGACTAGGTCATATAATGTGAGAACCCGAAAATTTTCTTATTTTTCAGCCATTATTTTAATTCCGTGCATACATTTTCTATACTTTTCTTTATTATATTAATTTTCTAGTTATTTTTATAACGGAATTAAGTTTTCAAGACATTTTTTCGGTATAAGTTAGTTCATGTGACATGAGTAGCGTATATTGGACGTGGGACCCGCTAGTGCGGTACGTGCAATAATTTTTGGCAACTAGTTGGAGTTATTGTGCCCAAAATCCTCAAGAACACGGGTGCGGTAATACTCGAGTATACCGATTAGTCGAGGAGATATCACATCGCACTCGACAGATACAAGAGACCCAGGGTTCGTTACCCAATCGACCCAAGCCCTTGCTGGACTCGACTAGATTAACTCGCCACAGGGTTTCTGCAAATTCCAGAAGTGCGCCGCATCATAAACAAGTATATCAAGTCAATGCAAAATAAACAAGTATATCACGTAAGGCAAGTTGCGATAAAGTTACACTCTTGCCCTTTACAATTCAGTATATAACAAATGTAATCAGATGGTCACGTATCAAGTCAAGTATCAAGTTCAATTCCGGTATTGAAAGCACTCACCCAAAAGATATAGTGCCGTTTACTGGTCACTTTCAGGTTATACTCCGAGTTCGGAGTCCAAATCTGCGATAAAACTCAATTTGAGAACTTTGAAACATGACTAGAGTTCGAAACTTAGACGTTTCGTTCAATAAGAATCAAGAAATTGAAATTCACTTGGAGAATACTCGTGAGATACTCGCTCACTTTTTAAATGATAAAACTTTGTAACATTTATACTTGAAATAGTCATGCGAGTCGAAAGTACAAGGGAAAACGTACTTTGAGCAATCATTATTTCATTTCTCAAGGTTACAAGTTCGGCCAAGTCCTTACTTATACTTCGAACAAGAAGACTCAAGTACCCTAGATGGTTCAAGTACTATTCATATCAACTCGACCCAAGTCGCAAGTGTATTTATATAGTCCTCGAGCGTAAATTTGGGCAGCATGCCCTTTGTGTTTACCTAATTTTCCAGCCATTTAGGCTTCATTATTTTTCCTCAACAACAACCCAACATCACACATAAAAACAATTCAAGCCAAGAGCCGTTCCATAGGCTCACAGTATCATAAAAACAAGATTTACAACAATCACAAGTGCAGAATTTCAACTTAGCACAAGACAGATTTGACGTACAAATGTGGAAATAACATATCCGAGGCTACACTTATCG
Organism: Coffea eugenioides; assembly: GCF_003713205.1. NCBI lineage: Eukaryota > Viridiplantae > Streptophyta > Magnoliopsida > Gentianales > Rubiaceae > Coffea > Coffea eugenioides. Next base: position 10,602 of record NW_020862177.1, on the reverse strand, counting down.
GATTGAGGCGTAACCTATGCCGTTTCGAAGCTAAGACACAAAGCTACAACATTCATGAAGGTCACTTAGTCCATTTCCTAGTGTAACTTAGTTAAAATCTCAGATTACTAAACCAGAAACCAATTCACCGGCTGTTTAAACGCAGAACACTGTAATGGACATAACTCAGTGTACACAAGTCCGAATCAGGTTTTCTTTGAGGCATTTTAAAGCTACTTCAGAACACTACAACCTTTATGTTTTGGCCCAGAGCTAAATCAGAATGGATCCTGGTCAAAAATCGTGATAAACTGGACTGAACTGAAGAAACGGACTGCTGGGAAATTCTTAAAACAGTAAGGGTATTTTGGACTTTTCACGTCCTACGTTGCTCCGATTGAGCTGAAATTTGGTAGGCACCTATAAAATACAATTCTCTACAACTTTCCTTCTTTGACCCAAGGCCAATTCGGCCTCTAACATACAGATACAATTTCGGACAGAATGCTTGGGAAATTTTCCAGAAATCTGAAATTTTTAGCTCTAAGTGTAATTTCCTCAAATTTCTGGTTCTAATCACCACTAAAAAACCTTATATAACTTTAATGGCAACATTCATGCATCATACATCAACTTGAGCAGAAAATCAGAAACCCTAGTTCATCAAATAAATTGGGGAAAAACTTCTACACATGCTAGCATCCATGAATCCACCACCAATCAAGCTACTAAGCTTACTTTAACCATGATTGAAAGAGAAAGTTAGAGAGATATCATCCTCTTACCTTGAATAGAAGTCACTAAGAGCAGCCCAAGCTTTCTCTTTCCAAACTTTCACCACCAAACACTAACTAACCACTCAAGGACAAGAGTAATCGGTTTACTTTGTTAGATTTCTCACTTAGTTGGTAGAAATCAAGAAGAAATGAAGAAGTTCCTCCCTTGTTCTTCCTCTCTCTCTCTCTCGGCACTTAGCAGAAAAATGAAGGAAAAATGGGGCTTAACTTGTCTTATAAGAGAGTAAGAGAATTAGGACTAATGGTGTCCACAAATCTTGGCCAACACTTGGACTAATCTTGACCACAAAATTTTCTTTCTCTTGCCTTGCCTTTGAGCCACACATTCGGTCAAGCTATCATTATGAGGGGGAAGATATTTTGCTCAATTAGTAATGAGCTTATACAGTAAGAAAGTGGGGGTCAAGTGGTGCGTTCAAACGGTAGTGCGCGGGACCCGCCGGTTCGCGCCGTTTTTCTTAAAACTCACGTACTAGGGTTTTTTACTTCCCATTCACTAACCTTATATCATTGCTACTACTCACATATTATTTCTCACTTAAAAGTCACTTTTAATCACCAAATTGATCCTTGGCCAGTACCGAAAATTCATCCGGCGGAAAAATCGCAAAAACCCTAATTTTGCTCAAATCTTGAAACCGAAGCGAAAAACCCTATTTTCTAGGTTCATCTGCACTTATTGTTGAACAATTGGGTAGTAGAGCCTTAATAAATAATAATTTTCAAATAAAAGGAAATTTTTAAGAAAACGTGAGGAATTTACAATTTCAATAATTAACATTAGAATCTCTAGTAAAATATGAAAGATTTAAGAAACCGTTTAGTCACAAGTAAACTAGGGTTTTTTTTTTTTTTTTTGCTACAATATTAGGGTTTCTAGTCTTTTAAACCAAAATAAGGTTTTAAATCAACCCAAAGAAATACACTTTAATATTTTCTTCACAAACAACCTCCTAATATTCGGGATGTTACAATCTCCCCTCCTTAAAAGAATTTCGTCCTCGAAATTCATACATGCACTTCGAATAACATAGGGTATTTTCCTTATATACTCGTTTCCGACTCTCAGGTCTCACTATAGCCAAAACTGAGTTAAATAGTAGGAATCACGAATCGTACCTTCTACGTTCCCTTCCTCCTTCGACGGTCCAGGGTTGGTCTTGGTCGAGTTATGGGCCCTTTTCTTTTCTCGTAATAGAACTGAACAATCAGCAATCCAATGCTTGGTGCTCCCACACCGCAGGCATTCTCCCCCTCTTTTCCAACAATTCCCCTTAGTATGATTGGTTTTTCCACAATAGTCACAAGATAAGTGGAGGATTGAAGTTTGATCTCCTTGTGAGACAGCTTTTAGTTGCCTTCCTCCAGCTGAGGCTCCTCTCGGAGTACCTTCTGTTGATGTCTCCAAAATTTTCACACCACTAGCTCCTCGACCTACTTTAAAGGGCGGCCTATCTTGTTCGCCTTGCTCTTGACTTTGATTTTCACTAGGTACATCCCTTTTTCTTGAATGGAAGCCCTTCACTTGTGCCCTTGAAATTGCTATCCTTTGGGCTTTTTCTGGGTTCTTCGTAAAAGTTTTACCTTGTGCCATTGCTAAAACCTCTTCAGGCATCCCTTCGTATTGTCTTTTTAGTTCTATGTTCTCGCGCAATAACTCAATTTTCTCCGAATATTCGTGTTTCCATTGCCCTTTCCAATGCTCGGCTAGTCTCTTTTGGACCTCTATTTCATTTCGAAGAATTTCGATTTCCTTATATATATCATCCAATTGTGCCATCTCACAGATTCACTGGAACTCAAGTGATAGCCTGTCAGGCAGATCAACAGATCAAGGTAAGTAACTAAACACAAGTAATAATCTAACCATATACCGGTTGGTTGAAAAATCGAATGAGACGGACGGGAGGGTAGAACATAATCGGGGCAATATCTTAAAATGACATCAAGGAAGCATAACCAAGGGAAGAAGAAAGAAATCGGTCTTTGGCGAGACTTTCTCGACATATACTACAACCTAATCATCCTCTATAGGAACCCTAGCCAAACTATTACTCGATTCGTCCATGAAAACACTCCTGGGTGTTCAGGTACAAGAATCCACAATAAGGTAATTCACAACTCGAGCCGGCCGGTCCCAAGAGTAAATTACCCATATTAGAGATTCCTACCCAGCATACATATCTAAGGTCCCCAACAATAGACAATTGTTCCACACTTAACAAGTCAATCCCCACAGTCCAAGAATCTTCTCCCGGCACGAGCTCGATAGGAGCTCTGATACCATCTGTGAAGACCCCACCTCCCCCTAAGGCGTACCAAAGGGTTCGGCGGACCGCCTGCCCAGCTCTCGCCAGGACTCAGTCACTATCTTAATCGAGTCACGTACACACATCCATGAACCATAAATAACATTCCCAATTCAAGCTTATAATTTACATTAATAGAAATCGAGGTACAAAGTCTCAATACATCAAACTAGTTCAATACGTATACAATCTAAGTACAACATGTTCCATTCGAGGAATAGCGCGAGTACAAGACCAAAAAGTCAAAAATCAAAACAAAAGGCTACGCTAGTCTTTTACAAGCCTCACGCGTCACTCGTACCCCTGAAAGGAAAACAAATGGAGTGGAATGAGCTAAAAGTCCAGTGAGGTTCCAAATAGCAAACTGACCATTATTTATAAGTACGAGTTTTCGATATAGCAAAGTAACAAGCATAAAGTGTTCATAAATGTGAACAGTAACACGTCAAGTGGCAATCTTAATATGAACGAATGTAGAAAATTTTTCAAAAGAAACAATAATCCAATAAACAATAATCACTCCAAAGTATAAGGATACGGATGACTCTCAGGAGCCAAATTCCCATTGCATTACCAGAAGCTTGATCCCGTAGTAGTTGACACTCCGTCAACTTTCAAGTAAGTAACCAATCCAGTAGAACACCACTTAAACGACTCTCCGTCCACCGTTCAACCCCCAGCTGGGCCCAAAATCCTCAAGAACACGGGTGGTAATACTCGAGTATACCGATTAGTCGAGGAGATATCACTCCACTCGACAATACAAGAGACCCAGGGTTCGTTACCCAATCGACCAAGCCCTTGCCGGCTCGACTAGAGTAACTCGCCACAGGGTTTCTGGAATTCCAGGAAGTGCGCGCATCATAAACAAGTATATCAAGTCAATTGCAACAATAAACAAGTATATCACGTAAGGGCAAGTGCGATAAAGTACACTCTTGCCCTTACAATTCACGTATATAACATGTAATCAGATTGGTCACGTATCAAGTTCAAGTATCAAGTTCAATTCGGTATTTGAAAGCACTCACCCAAAAGATATAGTGCTACTGGTCACTTTCAGGTTATACTCCGAGTTCGGAGTCCAAATCTGCGATAAAACTCAATTTGAGAACTTTGAAACATGACTAGAGTTCGAAACTTAGACGTTTCGTTCAATAAGAATCAAGAAATTGAAATTCACTTGGAGAATACTCGTGAGATACTCGCTCACTTTTTAAATGATAAAACTTTGTAACATTTATACTTGAAATAGTCATGCGAGTCGAAAGTACAAGGGAAAACGTACTTTGAGCAATCATTATTTCATTTCTCAAGGTTACAAGTTCGGCCAAGTCCTTACTTATACTTCGAACAAGAAGACTCAAGTACCCTAGATGGTTCAAGTACTATTCATATCAACTCGACCCAAGTCGCAAGTGTATTTATATAGTCCTCGAGCGTAAATTTGGGCAGCATGCCCTTTGTGTTTACCTAATTTTCCAGCCATTTAGGCTTCATTATTTTTCCTCAACAACAACCCAACATCACACATAAAAACAATTCAAGCCAAGAGCCGTTCCATAGGCTCACAGTATCATAAAAACAAGATTTACAACAATCACAAGTGCAGAATTTCAACTTAGCACAAGACAGATTTGATGTACAAATGCGGAAATAACATATCCGAGGCTACACTTATCGGATTGAGGCGTAACCTATGCCGTTTCGAAGCTAAGACACAAAGCTACAACATTCATGAAGGTCACTTAGTCCATTTCCTAGTGTAACTTAGTTAAAATCTCAGATTACTAAACCAGAAACCAATTCACCGGCTGTTTAAACGCAGAACACTGTAATGGACATAACTCAGTGTACACAAGTCCGAATCAGGTTTTCTTTGAGGCATTTTAAAGCTACTTCAGAACACTACAACCTTTATGTTTTGGCCCAGAGCTAAATCAGAATGGATCCTGGTCAAAAATCGTGATAAACTGGACTGAACTGAAGAAACGGACTGCTGGGAAATTCTTAAAACAGTAAGGGTATTTTGGACTTTTCACGTCCTACGTTGCTCCGATTGAGCTGAAATTTGGTAGGCACCTATAAAATACAATTCTCTACAACTTTCCTTCTTTGACCCAAGGCCAATTCGGCCTCTAACATACAGATACAATTTCGGACAGAATGCTTGGGAAATTTTCCAGAAATCTGAAATTTTTAGCTCTAAGTGTAATTTCCTCAAATTTCTGGTTCTAATCACCACTAAAAAACCTTATATAACTTTAATGGCAACATTCATGCATCATACATCAACTTGAGCAGAAAATCAGAAACCCTAGTTCATCAAATAAATTGGGGAAAAACTTCTACACATGCTAGCATCCATGAATCCACCACCAATCAAGCTACTAAGCTTACTTTAACCATGATTGAAAGAGAAAGTTAGAGAGATATCATCCTCTTACCTTGAATAGAAGTCACTAAGAGCAGCCCAAGCTTTCTCTTTCCAAACTTTCACCACCAAACACTAACTAACCACTCAAGGACAAGAGTAATCGGTTTACTTTGTTAGATTTCTCACTTAGTTGGTAGAAATCAAGAAGAAATGAAGAAGTTCCTCCCTTGTTCTTCCTCTCTCTCTCTCTCGGCACTTAGCAGAAAAATGAAGGAAAAATGGGGCTTAACTTGTCTTATAAGAGAGTAAGAGAATTAGGACTAATGGTGTCCACAAATCTTGGCCAACACTTGGACTAATCTTGACCACAAAATTTTCTTTCTCTTGCCTTGCCTTTGAGCCACACATTCGGTCAAGCTATCATTATGAGGGGGAAGATATTTTGCTCAATTAGTAATGAGCTTATACAGTAAGAAAGTGGGGGTCAAGTGGTGCGTTCAAACGGTAGTGCGCGGGACCCGCCGGTTCGCGCCGTTTTTCTTAAAACTCACGTACTAGGGTTTTTTACTTCCCATTCACTAACCTTATATCATTGCTACTACTCACATATTATTTCTCACTTAAAAGTCACTTTTAATCACCAAATTGATCCTTGGCCAGTACCGAAAATTCATCCGGCGGAAAAATCGCAAAAACCCTAATTTTGCTCAAATCTTGAAACCGAAGCGAAAAACCCTATTTTCTAGGTTCATCTGCACTTATTGTTGAACAATTGGGTAGTAGAGCCTTAATAAATAATAATTTTCAAATAAAAGGAAATTTTTAAGAAAACGTGAGGAATTTACAATTTCAATAATTAACATTAGAATCTCTAGTAAAATATGAAAGATTTAAGAAACCGTTTAGTCACAAGTAAACTAGGGTTTTTTTTTTTTTTTTTGCTACAATATTAGGGTTTCTAGTCTTTTAAACCAAAATAAGGTTTTAAATCAACCCAAAGAAATACACTTTAATATTTTCTTCACAAACAACCTCCTAATATTCGGGATGTTACAATCTCCCCTCCTTAAAAGAATTTCGTCCTCGAAATTCATACATGCACTTCGAATAACATAGGGTATTTTCCTTATATACTCGTTTCCGACTCTCAGGTCTCACTATAGCCAAAACTGAGTTAAATAGTAGGAATCACGAATCGTACCTTCTACGTTCCCTTCCTCCTTCGACGGTCCAGGGTTGGTCTTGGTCGAGTTATGGGCCCTTTTCTTTTCTCGTAATAGAACTGAACAATCAGCAATCCAATGCTTGGTGCTCCCACACCGCAGGCATTCTCCCCCTCTTTTCCAACAATTCCCCTTAGTATGATTGGTTTTTCCACAATAGTCACAAGATAAGTGGAGGATTGAAGTTTGATCTCCTTGTGAGACAGCTTTTAGTTGCCTTCCTCCAGCTGAGGCTCCTCTCGGAGTACCTTCTGTTGATGTCTCCAAAATTTTCACACCACTAGCTCCTCGACCTACTTTAAAGGGCGGCCTATCTTGTTCGCCTTGCTCTTGACTTTGATTTTCACTAGGTACATCCCTTTTTCTTGAATGGAAGCCCTTCACTTGTGCCCTTGAAATTGCTATCCTTTGGGCTTTTTCTGGGTTCTTCGTAAAAGTTTTACCTTGTGCCATTGCTAAAACCTCTTCAGGCATCCCTTCGTATTGTCTTTTTAGTTCTATGTTCTCGCGCAATAACTCAATTTTCTCCGAATATTCGTGTTTCCATTGCCCTTTCCAATGCTCGGCTAGTCTCTTTTGGACCTCTATTTCATTTCGAAGAATTTCGATTTCCTTATATATATCATCCAATTGTGCCATCTCACAGATTCACTGGAACTCAAGTGATAGCCTGTCAGGCAGATCAACAGATCAGGGTAAGTAACTAAACACAAGTAATAATCTAACCATATACCGGTTGGTTGAAAAATCGAATGAGACGGACGGGAGGGTAGAACATAATCGGGGCAATATCTTAAAATGACATCAAGGAAGCATAACCAAGGGAAGAAGAAAGAAATCGGTCTTTGGCGAGACTTTCTCGACATATACTACAACCTAATCATCCTCTATAGGAACCCTAGCCAAACTATTACTCGATTCGTCCATGAAAACACTCCTGGGTGTTCAGGTACAAGAATCCACAATAAGGTAATTCACAACTCGAGCCGGCCGGTCCCAAGAGTAAATTACCCATATTAGAGATTCCTACCCAGCATACATATCTAAGGTCCCCAACAATAGACAATTGTTCCACACTTAACAAGTCAATCCCCACAGTCCAAGAATCTTCTCCCGGCACGAGCTCGATAGGAGCTCTGATACCATCTGTGAAGACCCCACCTCCCCCTAAGGCGTACCAAAGGGTTCGGCGGACCGCCTGCCCAGCTCTCGCCAGGACTCAGTCACTATCTTAATCGAGTCACGTACACACATCCATGAACCATAAATAACATTCCCAATTCAAGCTTATAATTTACATTAATAGAAATCGAGGTACAAAGTCTCAATACATCAAACTAGTTCAATACGTATACAATCTAAGTACAACATGTTCCATTCGAGGAATAGCGCGAGTACAAGACCAAAAAGTCAAAAATCAAAACAAAAGGCTACGCTAGTCTTTTACAAGCCTCACGCGTCACTCGTACCCCTGAAAGGAAAACAAATGGAGTGGAATGAGCTAAAAGTCCAGTGAGGTTCCAAATAGCAAACTGACCATTATTTATAAGTACGAGTTTTCGATATAGCAAAGTAACAAGCATAAAGTGTTCATAAATGTGAACAGTAACACGTCAAGTGGCAATCTTAATATGAACGAATGTAGAAAATTTTTCAAAAGAAACAATAATCCAATAAACAATAATCACTCCAAAGTATAAGGATACGGATGACTCTCAGGAGCCAAATTCCCATTGCATTACCAGAAGCTTGATCCCGTAGTAGTTGACACTCCGTCAACTTTCAAGTAAGTAACCAATCCAGTAAAACACCACTTAAACGACTCTCCGTCCACCGTTCAACCCCCAGCTGGGCCCAAAATCCTCAAGAACACGGGTGGTAATACTCGAGTATACCGATTAGTCGAGGAGATATCACTCCACTCGACAATACAAGAGACCCAGGGTTCGTTACCCAATCGACCAAGCCCTTGCTGGCTCGACTAGAGTAACTCGCCACAGGGTTTCTGGAATTCCAGGAAGTGCGCGCATCATAAACAAGTATATCAAGTCAATTGCAACAATAAACAAGTATATCACGTAAGGGCAAGTGCGATAAAGTACACTCTTGCCCTTACAATTCACGTATATAACATGTAATCAGATTGGTCACGTATCAAGTTCAAGTATCAAGTTCAATTCGGTATTTGCAAGCACTCACCCAAAAGATATAGTGCTACTGGTCCCTTTCAGGTTATACTCCGAGTTCGGAGTCCAAATCTGCGATAAAACTCAATTTGAGAACTTTGAAACATGACTAGAGTTCGAAACTTAGACGTTTCGTTCAATAAGAATCAAGAAATTGAAATTCACTTGGAGAATACTCGTGAGATACTCGCTCACTTTTTAAATGATAAAACTTTGTAACATTTATACTTGAAATAGTCATGCGAGTCGAAAGTACAAGGGAAAACGTACTTTGAGCAATCATTATTTCATTTCTCAAGGTTACAAGTTCGGCCAAGTCCTTACTTATACTTCGAACAAGAAGACTCAAGTACCCTAGATGGTTCAAGTACTATTCATATCAACTCGACCCAAGTCGCAAGTGTATTTATATAGTCCTCGAGCGTAAATTTGGGCAGCATGCCCTTTGTGTTTACCTAATTTTCCAGCCATTTAGGCTTCATTATTTTTCCTCAACAACAACCCAACATCACACATAAAAAACCAATTCAACCAAGACCGTTCCATAGGCTCACAGTTATCATTAAAAACAAGATTACAACTAGATCACAAGTGCAGAATTCAACTTAGCCACAAGACAGATTTGACGTACAAATGCGAAATAACATATCCGAGGCCTTACACTTTATCGGATTGAGGCGTAACCTATGCCGTTTCGAAGCTAAGACACAAAGCTACAACATTCATGAAGGTCACTTAGTCCATTTCCTAGTGTAACTTAGTTAAAATCTCAGATTACTAAACCAGAAACCAATTCACCGGCTGTTTAAACGCAGAACACTGTAATGGACATAACTCAGTGTACACAAGTCCGAATCAGGTTTTCTTTGAGGCATTTTAAAGATACTTCAGAACACTACAACTTTTATGTTTTGGCCCAGAGCTAAATCAGAATGGATCCTGGTCAAAAATCGTGATAAACTGGACTGAACTGAAGAAACGGACTGCTGGGAAATTCTTAAAACAGTAAGGGTATTTTGGACTTTTCACGTCCTACGTTGCTCCGATTGAGCTGAAATTTGGTAGGTACCTATAAAATACAATTCTATACAACTTTCCTTCTTTGACCCAAGGCCAATTCGGCCTCTAACATACAGATACAATTTCGGACAGAATGCTTGGGAAATTTTCCAGAAATCTGAAATTTTTAGCTCTAAGTGTAATTTCCTCAAATTTCTGGTTCTAATCACCACTAAACAACCTTATATAACTTTAATGGCAACATTCATGCATCATACATCAACTTGAGCAGAAAATCAGAAACCCTAGTTCATCAAATAAATTGGGGAAAAACTTCTACACATGCTAGCATCCATGAATCCATCACCAATCAAGCTACTAAGCTTACTTTAACCATGATTGAAAGAGAAAGTTAGAGAGATATCATCCTCTTACCTTGAATAGAAGTCACTAAGAGCAGCCCAAGCTTTCTCTTTCCAAACTTTCACCACCAAACACTAACTAACCACTCAAGGACAAGAGTAATCGGTTTACTTTGTTAGATTTCTCACTTAGTTGGTAGAAATCAAGAAGAAATGAAGAAGTTCCTCCCTTGTTCTTCCTCTCTCTCTCTCTCGGCACTTAGCAGAAAAATGAAGGAAAAATGGGGCTTAACTTGTCTTATAAGAGAGTAAGAGAATTAGGACTAATGGTGTCCACAAATCTTGGCCAACACTTGGACTAATCTTGACC
>NW_020862176.1:0-18777 GCF_003713205.1 Coffea eugenioides | reverse complement strand
TTTAATTTTAGTTTAATTCCATTTAATTATTTATTTTAGTCATTCAAAACCCTCCATTCACTCTTGCTCGGAAAGAAACAAATTTCTTCCAATCCTTGTGGAGACGATCCTACTCACTACTATACGCAAATTTATATTTTCTTAAGTTTTATTATTGAACAGATTCGACACTGTCAATTTTTGGCACTGTTGTCAAGCATTGGTGTTGATGTATTTGTTTTCTTTTATTTTATTTTTCAGGTATTTTTGCTAGTTTATGGCTCATTTTTCACATATATGTGAATTAATTTTTTATTCTAAGCTTGAGATAACTACACATAGGCTAAGCAAAGAGACCAAGAGACGTTAGGAGTACATGATGGAAGCAATGAAAAAAGTTGAAAGATTTCATCCTTCTTAAGAAAATATGGCCATGTCTAACCAAAGATATTAAACAAAGGCACTTATTAAGAGATAATCCAATTGATTTTTAGTTTGTTTTATTTTTATCTTAGGTATTATTGTTTCTTGTTACTTATGTGTTTTGGTTACTTTTATTGCATTGATGGATAGAAGACTACTATTAGACTTGGCGTGCCTGCACTCAATTGCCTGTTGAGTTCTCATGACAGGTTCAGATTTTTCAGAAGACTAGTGATCGACTGAACGTGCCCATGCTTTTGAATCACGCTACAGTTTGATGATGCTGAAATTTTTTGACCAAAAGGCTTCCTATATTTTAGGTGTACCTGTGTCTAAAGTGATTGAAGAATTTGGCAACTACTGTCATTCTATTGGTTTCACCCTACCTTTTGTACCACATACTTAACTTTGCTGCTTTCTCCTCCTTGTTCAGGAAAGTTTCTTTGTCCCCTTTTTATTATTTTGTTCTTTGTTTCTTACATTGGGGACAATGTAAGATTTCGGTATGGTGGAAGGAATATGTTAGATAGATGTGCCCTATATGTCTAATATTGCTGAAATTTTTGAACTTTTTGCTAGTTTTTTCTTTCTTTTGGCTATGATATATGATTATACTAGCTAAGTATCTTATTTTCTTGAGAATAGATTCAAATGACGAGTATGCAATATTTGACATATTTTAACCCTTTTGTGAGATTTTGAGCCTATTAATGAGCATTTTATCCATATTTGTTCTTTTTTCTTTTGTTGAGTGGTTGTCACATATGATTTTGTCATTTTAGAACTTGCTCTGTTATGCATGTCGAGATCACATTTTTGCTGAATTTGATGCATCAAACTAACAAGGGCACTAGGATTAACCCTTTTGACTTTCTTAAAATCCCACCTTTTTTTTATTTAACATTAGTGAGCCCATTTTGAGTCTTAACCTTTTCTTTGTTTAATAGCCATAGTTGTTTCTTGAGACCTCTTTGTTTAAACTTTCTTGTTGAATCTTATATTAAAGGGATGTTTAATCTCATTGCATGAATGTTCAAAATATTATTGCAAAGTGATGATGGGAAAGACAAATACTAACAAGCATATAGTTTTCAAGGTTGTTTATGTCGAGCTAGAAAAAAAGAAGAAGAAAAACAGAAAGAAAAACAAAAAGAAGACAAATACGGTGGGAGTACAAGTGGAGTTCTACGGACCATTATTTGTGGTCGACGGAGTGTCGACAGGAGATCACACGTGACATACGATTTGGTTTTGGAGCCAACCTGTATCCTTCATTTGTATTGTTACTTTTGCACTTGACTTGACATTTTGTGAAATAGTTATTTATCTAAATGTGTAATTTACGATTTTACCCCTGTTTACTTACTAAGCACATAGCTTACCCCGTTTCCTTTGTTTTCCTTAGCAGGGGATGACACGGGGAACTCCTTGGCACATTCACTAGTATAGTTGGATTTGCTTGTAATAGTTGGACAATTAAGATGGTTGTTTTGTTTTGGTGGTTTGTATAAGGACCCTCCTTAGGGTCTACTTTCTGCTAGTTGTTATCTATGTAATATAGTGGATTGACTAGTTGCTTTTGGGGATGTAAATAGAATTTTTTTGGAGTTGACTATTATGAATAGTACGCTTTTGGTTTATCTAGGTTTTATTGTTTTGAAATTTCGAGTCCTGGCGCGAGTTAGCCAGGCGTCCCGCCGATACCCTAGGGTTCGCCTTTGGGAGAAGCGGGGGCGTCACAGGTGGTATCAGAGCTTAGGCTTCCGATCTCCTAGGCTAAAGTATGGGATGCCGGACTGTGGGATTTGATTTGATTTGAAAGTTAAGCAATTGAGGGATAAAACCTATAGCTTCTTCGCGCGGTCTCTGCGCGGAGTGAGCCTGGATGAAGTGGTGAATAAGTATGAAGGATTAAGAGCTCGTTCGAGCATAGGCCATGAATTGTGAAGGTTATAGGCCTTAAATCTTTCTCATGGTATCTGAGGACCATAGATAGGTACGTCAGGTAGGAATTTCGATTGTAGATAGCTTACTCTTGGGACTGCAGCTCGAGTGGTGAATTATCTTATTTCGGATTCTCGTGCCTGAGTACTCCAGAGTTGAGGTGCTGCTAAGTACTTGAGACTTGCATTTTGGGAACATGAACAGGCTTTGTCTGGCTAGAGTGAGTACAAGAGATCAACGGGCACCTTGGGAAGTGGAGTAAGAAACCGGACGGGGTTGATTTTCACTGAGTGTGGGACGACAAGTCGCGTTTTCTATCATTTTGCCCTTGCATTATCCCTACATGTCATTCACTTGTGGTATGTTAATGCCTACATATATAGTACCTACTGCACTTGACTTTGTCTAACTTGAGATGTTTCTTGGTGTATATGGTGCATTATATTATGTATATGTCTCCTTGTGTATTTGGTGTGTTATATCTTGTTGTTTTAGTCAATTTACTGTGTTGCATATTAAATCACCTTTTGAAAAAAAAAAAAATTTCGAGGACGAAATTCTTTGAAGGAGGGGAGATTGTGATGCCCCAACTTTTAGGATCATCTTTTGTTTAGTCTCAAAGAGGATATTACGGTTTCTTTAGTTTATTTTTATTTTAAAACATTATTTTGTTTTAAAGAAGAAACTAAAGTTATTTCTTTGGGTTTGATTTAAAACCTTGTTTTATTTTATACGACTGGAAACCCTAAAAGTCTAATCAAAACCCTAGTTTTACTTGTGACTGACTGTTTTCTCAAATTTCTCATATTTTAACCGAAACCCTAAATTCAATTTATGGAATTGTAAAACCCCTCACGTTTTTCTTAAAAATGCCCTTTTATTTGGAAATTATTCATTTATTATGGCCCTACTACCCAATCACCCCACAATAAGTGTAAATGAATATAGAAGTAAGGGTTCTCGTTGTCTGTTTCGAAGTTAGAGCGAATTAGGGACGTTTTTCCGTAGTGTAACTATTCGGTACGGAGTGAGGATCAAATTTGGTAGGTAAGAGTGACTTTTGGCTGAGGAAATATTATATGATTAGAAGTGATAATAATAAGTTAGTGATTAAAAGTTAAAAACTTAAGTATATGCGATTTAAGGAAAAACGGCTCGGACCGACGGGTGTCGCGCGCTACCGATTGAACACACCACTTGATCTCTACTTTATTACCTTAATTTTCTTATTTTATAACAGCTAATTAACCATCAAAATATCTCATACATCAGCCACAATTGTTGACTTAAAATACCAATAGAGAGAAGGGAAAAAATGAATGGAATTAGTGGCGACAAGTGGCGGTATTTCATTGGATGGTTGACTAACTAATTTACACCATATTTATCACCAAAAACCAACCTATTTCCTCCATTATTTCTGCATATCAGCCGTGAGTTGAGGGAGGAAGAACAAGAGAAAAGGAAACTTCAATCAATCTTGGTTTGAGCTTGAATGAGTGAAAACACGAAATACTAAACCGATTAATCATTAGTTTGGAAGCTTGGGAAGCTTAAGGAGCTAAATTTTGCCAAGGGAAGTGAAGGATCACTCTTGCAAGGCTTTGTCTTAAGGTATATTGGCTGATCACCCTTTTCTTCTCCATTAATCGTAATCAAGTTGGTTGTTAAGTTTAGAATTGAGCTAGTGATGCCTATTTTCAAGTGGTTGTGATGATTAGAGGATTGTATTTTGAGCTAGGGTTTTGATTTAGTTGCTTATAATTCTTGTGGGTTAGGTGTTATATGATGTACAGATATAGTATATGATCTTGTAAAGGTGATGGTAGTGGTAGATTCAAGTAAGGTTGCATTGAATCCCAAAATTTCAGGTTTCTGGAAAATTTCAGCTCTATCCTGTCCGGTTTTTTGTACCATGTTAGAGGCCAAGTTAGACTTATCATAAAACATGAAAGTTATAGAGAATGGTATTTTATAGCTGCCTACAAAATTTCAGCTCAATCGGAGCAACGTAGCTTGTGAAAAGATGAAAATACCCTCGCTGTTCTAGGTTACATTCCAGAGTTCCGTGTGGACAGTTTAGTCTTTTTTGTTGTGTTTATTCACTATAATCCGTTCGGATTTAGCCATTTTCCAAAACATTAAAGTTTCAGTACTCTGTCTTAGCTTTTCAACACCACCAAGAACATCTCAAACGGATCTATGTAGCCTGAGTTATGGCCAAAATAGTCGCATCTATTCTAAACTTCGGATTCTGCCGTGTTTCTGGATTTAGCTTCTGACCCTGTGTTGTCCGTTTTGATAACGTACGAACTGGGTGTTGGTGTCTTCATAAGAAAGGTAGATCTTGGTCTTAGATTCGAAACGGTATAAAGTGTATCCAAATCCGAGTTTCGTAGCTTCAGTTATGACCAAAACAAGATCAGTTGTCAGAACTGCCTTTGAATTGGACAGTTCTGACAGGAATGTTTGGATCCATTTTCCTCCATGCTCTGTATTGATTCAGCTTTTGGTCCAAACAAGAAAGTTATAACCTTATGTCTTAGCTTTCTAACGACTCTGGAATTTCTTGATTCCGATTTCTGAGCCATGAGTTACGATCTTTCAAACAGGGCCTGTTTGGTAACCCGAAATGAAATGGCTGGAACAATTTTGTGCGTTTTTGACCAATACCTATTGAGATCTGGGTTGAGATGTCTAAATAAAAGTTGTAGCCCTTCCTCATAACTTCGAAACGGTGTCTCACCCACCTTGATCCGACATTCCTAGCCTAATTTTTGATCAAAACGGTTTAGGATGACAAATCTGGCCGTTTCCGTTTCCGTTTCCGTGTCCATCTCCATTTCCATGTGCCGTTTCCGCACTTGCATGTGCCAATTTTGTCGTTTTACTTGAGTTATGCATGTTAGTGGCTGTTTGTGATATATTGTGATACAATCTTCTATTTCAGACGGTGACGGGTTAGACGGTGCCGGTGGGGCCTACTAGCTGTATACGTGACGTGATCCTTGCATTTTTGCTATACGTACTTTTGGAGTAAGTATTCAGGCCGTTTGTGTGTATAAACTGCTTATGTGTTTTGATGTGAATAAAATGGGGACTTAGGCGAGGGTGTACTTTATCACACTCGACCTAAACCCTAGTTTGTACCTATGTTTTTTGTGAGATGTGTATACATGAATTATTTTGGGTTTGAACCCCTTGAGCTTGTAGCTCGGGGTGACGTTCGTGAGTTTTGGGTTTGAACCCCTTGAGCTTGTAGCTCGGGGTGACGTTTGTAAGTTGGGGTTGATCTTCCGACCTAGATGGACTATTCGTGCCGGTCAGGGCTTGGTCGAAGCCAGTCCAACTTAGTCTGAGGTCACCAAGTTTGTGAATCCGGTTCATCGAGAATGTGAACCAAGTTTGTGACCCGAGCTTGTGACTCAAGCTCAAGTTTGTGATTTCGTTCGCTCGAGCAAATTTGTGAGGTGACTGGCCAGTGAGGGTGATAAGGTGTACGGTGGGAGTACAAGTGGAGTTCTACGGACCATTATTTGTGGTCGACGGAGTGTCGACAGGAGATCACACGTGACATACGATTTGGTTTTGGAGCCAACCTGTATCCTTCATTTGTATTGTTACTTTTGCACTTGACTTGACATTTTGTGAAATAGTTATTTATCTAAATGTGTAATTTACGATTTTACCCCTGTTTACTTACTAAGCACATAGCTTACCCCGTTTCCTTTGTTTTCATTAGCAGGGGACGACACGGGGAACTCCTTGGCACATTCACTAGTATAGTTGGGTTTGCTTGTAATAGTTGGACAATTAAGATGGTTGTTTTGTTTTGGTGGTTTGTATAAGGACCCTCCTTAGGGTCTACTTTCTGCTAGTTGTTATCTATGTAATATAGTGGATTGACTAGTTGCTTTTGGGGATGTAAATAGAATTTTTTTGGAGTTGACTATTATGAATAGTACGCTTTTGGTTTATCTAGGTTTTATTGTTTTGAAATTTCGAGTCCTGGCGCGAGTTAGCCAGGCGTCCCGCCGATACCCTAGGGTTCGCCCTTGGGAGAAGCGGGGGCGTCACAGGTGGTATCAGAGCTTAGGCTTCCGATCTCCTAGGCTAAAGTATGGGATGCCGGACTGTGGGATTTGATTTGATTTGAAAGTTAAGCAATTGAGGGATAAAACCTATAGCTTCTTCGCGTGGTCTCTGCGCGGAGTGAGCCTGGATGAAGTGGTGAATAAGTATGAAGGATTAAGAGCTCGTTCGAGCATAAGCCATGAATTGTGAAGGTTATAGGCCTTAAATCTTTCTCATGGTATCTGAGGACCATAGATAGGTACGTCAGGTAGGAATTTCGATTGTAGATAGCTTACTCTTGGGACTGCAGCTCGAGTGGTGAATTATCTTATTTCGGATTCTCGTGCCTGAGTACTCCAGAGTTGAGGTGCTGCTAAGTACTTGAGACTTGCATTTTGGGAACATGAACAGGCTTTGTCTGGCTAGAGTGAGTACAAGAGATCAACGGGCACCTTGGGAAGTGGAGTAAGAAACCGGACGGGGTTGATTTTCACTGAGTGTGGGACGACAAGTCGCGTTTTCTATCATTTTGCCCTTGCATTATCCCTACATGTCATTCACTTGTGGTATGTTAATGCCTACATATATAGTACCTACTGCACTTGACTTTGTCTAACTTGAGATGTTTCTTGGTGTATATGGTGCATTATATTATGTATATGTCTCCTTGTGTATTTGGTGTGTTATATCTTGTTGTTTTAGTCAATTTACTGTGTTACATATTAAATCACCTTTTGAAAAAAAGAAAAAAAAAATTTCGAGGACGAAATTCTTTGAAGGAGGGGAGATTGTGATGCCCCAACTTTTAGGATCATCTTTTGTTTAGTCTCAAAGAGGATATTACGGTTTCTTTAGTTTATTTTTATTTTAAAACATTATTTTGTTTTAAAGAAGAAACTAAAGTTATTTCTTTGGGTTTGATTTAAAACCTTGTTTTATTTTATACGACTGGAAACCCTAAAAGTCTAATCAAAGCCCTAGTTTTACTTGTGACTGACTGTTTTCTCAAATTTCTCATATTTTAACCGAAACCCTAAATTCAATTTATGGAATTGTAAAACCCCTCACGTTTTTCTTAAAAATGCCCTTTTATTTGGAAATTATTCATTTATTATGGCCCTACTACCCAATCACCCCACAATAAGTGTAAATGAATATAGAAGTAAGGGTTCTCGTTGTCTGTTTCGAAGTTAGAGCGAATTAGGGACGTTTTTCCGTAGTGTAACTATTCGGTACGGAGTGAGGATCAAATTTGGTAGGTAAGAGTGACTTTTGGCTGAGGAAATATTATATGATTAGAAGTGATAATAATAAGTTAGTGATTAAAAGTTAAAAACTTAAGTATATGCGATTTAAGGAAAAACGGCTCGGACCGACGGGTGTCGCGCGCTACCGATTGAACACACCACTTGATCTCTACTTTATTACCTTAATTTTCTTATTTTATAACAGCTAATTAACCATCAAAATATCTCATACATCAGCCACAATTGTTGACTTAAAATACCAATAGAGAGAAGGGAAAAAATGAATGGAATTAGTGGCGACAAGTGGCGGTATTTCATTGGATGGTTGACTAACTAATTTACACCATATTTATCACCAAAAACCAACCTATTTCCTCCATTATTTCTGCATATCTGCCGTGAGTTGAGGGAGGAAGAACAAGAGAAAAGGAAACTTCAATCAATCTTGGTTTGAGCTTGAATGAGTGAAAACACGAAATACTAAACCGATTAATCATTAGTTTGGAAGCTTGGGAAGCTTAAGGAGCTAAATTTTGCCAAGGGAAGTGAAGGATCACTCTTGCAAGGCTTTGTCTTAAGGTATATTGGCTGATCACCCTTTTCTTCTCCATTAATAGTAATCAAGTTGGTTGTTAAGCTTAGAATTGAGCTAGTGATGCCTATTTTCAAGTGGTTGTGATGATTAGAGGATTGTATTTTGAGCTAGGGTTTTGATTTAGTTGCTTATAATTCTTGTGGGTTAGGTGTTATATGATGTACAGATATAGTATATGATCTTGTAAAGGTGATGGTAGTGGTAGATTCAAGTAAGGTTGCATTGAATCCCAAAATTTCAGGTTTCTGAAAAATTTCAGCTCTATTCTGTCCGGTTTTTTGTACCATGTTAGAGGCCAAGTTAGACTTATCATAAAACATAAAAGTTATAGAGAATGGTATTTTATAGCTGCCTACAAAATTTCAGCTCAATCGGAGCAACGTAGCTTGTGAAAAGATGAAAATACCCTCGCTGTTCTAGGTTACATTCCAGAGTTCCGCGTGGACAGTTTAGTCTTTTTGGTTGTGTTTATTCACTATAATCCGTTCGGATTTAGCCATTTTCCAAAACATTAAAGTTTCAGTACTCTGTCTTAGTTTTTCAACTCCACCAAGAACATCTCAAACGGATCTATGTAGCCTGAGTTATGGCCAAAATAGTCGCATCTATTCTAAACTTCGGATTCTGCCGTGTTTCTGGATTTAGCTTCTGACCCTGTGTTGTCCGTTTTGATAACGTACGAACTGGGTGTTGGTGTCTTCATAAGAAAGGTAGATCTTGGTCTTAGATTCGAAACGGTATAAAGTGTATCCAAATCCGAGTTTCGTAGCTTCAGTTATGACCAAAACAAGATCAGTTGTCAGAACTGCCATCGAATTGGACAGTTCTGACAGGAATGTTTGGATCATTTTCCTCCATGCTCTGTATTGATTCAGCTTTTGGTCCAAACAAGAAAGTTATAACCTTATGTCTTAGCTTTCTAACGTCTCTGGAATTTCTTGATTCCGATTTCTGAGCCATGAGTTACGATCTTTCAAACAGGGCCTGTTTGGTAACCCGAAATGAAATGGCTGGAACAATTTTGTGCGTTTTTGACCAATACCTATTGAGATCTGGGTTGAGATGTCTAAATAAAAGTTGTAGCCCTTCCTCGTAACTTCGAAACGGTGTCTCACCCACCTTGATCCGACATTCCTAGCCTAATTTTTGATCAAAACGGTTTAGGATGACAAATCTGGCCGTTTCCGTTTCCGTTTCCGTGTCCGTCTCCATTTCCATGTGCCGTTTCCGCACTTGCATGTGCCAATTTTGTCGTTTTACTTGAGTTATGCATGTTAGTGGCTGTTTGTGATATATTGTGATGCAATCTTCTATTTCAGACGGTGACGGGTTAGACGGTGCCGGTGGGGCCTACTAGCTGTATACGTGACGTGATCCTTGCATTTTTGCTATACGTACTTTTGGAGTAAGTATTCAGGCCGTTTGTGTGTATAAACTGCTTATGTGTTTTGATGTGAATAAAATGGGGACTTAGGCGAGGGTGTACTTTATCACACTCGACCTAAACCCTAGTTTGTACCTATGTTTTTTGTGAGATGTGTATACATGAATTATTTTGGGTTTGAACCCCTTGAGCTTGTAGCTCGGGGTGACGTTCGTGAGTTTTGGGTTTGAACCCCTTGAGCTTGTAGCTCGGGGTGACGTTTGTAAGTTGGGGTTGATCTTCCGACCTAGATGGACTATTCGTGCCGGTCAGGGCTTGGTCGAAGCCAGTCCAACTTTGTCTGAGGTCACCAAGTTTGTGAATCCGGTTCATCGAGAATGTGAACCAAGTTTGTGACCCGAGCTTGTGACTCAAGCTCAAGTTTGTGATTTCGTTCGCTCGAGCAAATTTGTGAGGTGACTGGCCAGTGAGGGTGATAAGGTGTACGGTGGGAGTACAAGTGGAGTTCTACGGACCATTATTTGTGGTCGACGGAGTGTCGACAGGAGATCACACGTGACATACGATTTGGTTTTGGAGCCAACCTGTATCCTTCATTTGTATTGTTACTTTTGCACTTGACTTGACATTTTGTGAAATAGTTATTTATCTAAATGTGTAATTTACGATTTTACCCCTGTTTACTTACTAAGCACATAGCTTACCCCGTTTCCTTTGTTTTCCTTAGCAGGGGACGACACGGGGAACTCCTTGGCACATTCACTAGTATAGTTTGGTTTGCTTGTAATAGTTGGACAACTAAGATGGTTGTTTTGTTTTGGTGGTTTGTATAAGGACCCTCCTTAGGGTCTACTTTCTGCTAGTTGTTATCTATGTAATATAGTGGATTGACTAGTTGCTTTTGGGGATGTAAATAGAATTTTTTTGGAGTTGACTATTATGAATAGTACGCTTTTGGTTTATCTAGGTTTTATTGTTTTGAAATTTCGAGTCCTGGCGCGAGTTAGCCAGGCGTCCCGCCGATACCCTAGGGTTCGCCCTTGGGAAAAGCGGGGGCGTCACAGGTGGTATCAGAGCTTAGGCTTCCGATCTCCTAGGCTAAAGTATGGGATGCCGGACTGTGGGATTTGATTTGATTTGAAAGTTAAGCAATTGAGGGATAAAACCTATAGCTTCTTCGCGCGGTCTCTGCGCGGAGTGAGCCTGGATGAAGTGGTGAATAAGTATGAAAGATTAAGAGCTCGTTCGAGCATAGGCCATGAATTGTGAAGGTTATAGGCCTTAAATCTTTCTCATGGTATCTGAGGACCATAGATAGGTACGTCAGGTAGGAATTTCGATTGTAGATAGCTTACTCTTGGGACTGCAGCTCGAGTGGTGAATTATCTTATTTCGGATTCTCGTGCCTGAGTACTCCAGAGTTGAGGTGCTGCTAAGTACTTGAGACTTGCATTTTGGGAACATGAACAGGCTTTGTCTGGCTAGAGTGAGTACAAGAGATCAACGGGCACCTTGGGAAGTGGAGTAAGAAACCGGACGGGGTTGATTTTCACTGAGTGTGGGACGACAAGTCGCGTTTTCTATCATTTTGCCCTTGCATTATCCCTACATGTCATTCACTTGTGGTATGTTAATGCCTACATATATAGTACCTACTGCACTTGACTTTGTCTAACTTGAGATGTTTCTTGGTGTATATGGTGCATTATATTATGTATATGTCTCCTTGTGTATTTGGTGTGTTATATCTTGTTGTTTTAGTCAATTTACTGTGTTACATATTAAATCACCTTTTGAAAAAAAGAAAAAAAAAATTTCGAGGACGAAATTCTTTGAAGGAGGGGAGATTGTGATGCCCCAACTTTTAGGATCATCTTTTGTTTAGTCTCAAAGAGGATATTACGGTTTCTTTAGTTTATTTTTATTTTAAAACATTATTTTGTTTTAAAGAAGAAACTAAAGTTATTTCTTTGGGTTTGATTTAAAACCTTGTTTTATTTTATACGACTGGAAACCCTAAAAGTCTAATCAAAACCCTAGTTTTACTTGTGACTGAGTGTTTTCTCAAATTTCTCATATTTTAACCGAAACCCTAAATTCAATTTATGGAATTGTAAAACCCCTCACGTTTTTCTTAAAAATGCCCTTTTATTTGGAAATTATTCATTTATTATGGCCCTACTACCCAATCACCCCACAATAAGTGTAAATGAATATAGAAGTAAGGGTTCTCGTTGTCTGTTTCGAAGTTAGAGCGAATTAGGGACGTTTTTCCGTAGTGTAACTATTCGGTACGGAGTGAGGATCAAATTTGGTAGGTAAGAGTGACTTTTGGATGAGGAAATATTATATGATTAGAAGTGATAATAATAAGTTAGTGATTAAAAGTTAAAAACTTAAGTATATGCGATTTAAGGAAAAACGGCTCGGACCGACGGGTGTCGCGCGCTACCGATTGAACACACCACTTGATCTCTACTTTATTACCTTAATTTTCTTATTTTATAACAGCTAATTAACCATCAAAATATCTCATACATCAGCCAAAATTGTTGACTTAAAATACCAATAGAGAGAAGGGAAAAAATGAATGGAATTAGTGGCGACAAGTGGCGGTATTTCATTGGATGGTTGACTAACTAATTTACACCATATTTATCACCAAAAACCAACCTATTTCCTCCATTATTTCTGCATATCTGCCGTGAGTTGAGGGAGGAAGAACAAGAGAAAAGGAAACTTCAATCAATCTTGGTTTGAGCTTGAATGAGTGAAAACACGAAATACTAAACCGATTAATCATTAGTTTGGAAGCTTGGGAAGCTTAAGGAGCTAAATTTTGCCAAGGGAAGTGAAGGATCACTCTTGCAAGGCTTTGTCTTAAGGTATATTGGCTGATCACCCTTTTCTTCTCCATTAATAGTAATCAAGTTGGTTGTTAAGCTTAGAATTGAGCTAGTGATGCCTATTTTCAAGTGGTTGTGATGATTAGAGGATTGTATTTTGAGCTAGGGTTTTGATTTAGTTGCTTATAATTCTTGTGGGTTAGGTGTTATATGATGTACAGATATAGTATATGATCTTGTAAAGGTGATGGTAGTGGTAGATTCAAGTAAGGTTGCATTGAATCCCAAAATTTCAGGTTTCTGAAAAATTTCAGCTCTATTCTGTCCGGTTTTTTGTACCATGTTAGAGGCCAAGTTAGACTTATCATAAAACATAAAAGTTATAGAGAATGGTATTTTATAGCTGCCTACAAAATTTCAGCTCAATCGGAGCAACGTAGCTTGTGAAAAGATGAAAATACCCTCGCTGTTCTAGGTTACATTCCAGAGTTCCGCGTGGACAGTTTAGTCTTTTTGGTTGTGTTTATTCACTATAATCCGTTCGGATTTAGCCATTTTCCAAAACATTAAAGTTTCAGTACTCTGTCTTAGTTTTTCAACTCCACCAAGAACATCTCAAACGGATCTATGTAGCCTGAGTTATGGCCAAAATAGTCGCATCTATTCTAAACTTCGGATTCTGCCGTGTTTCTGGATTTAGCTTCTGACCCTGTGTTGTCCGTTTTGATAACGTACGAACTGGGTGTTGGTGTCTTCATAAGAAAGGTAGATCTTGGTCTTAGATTCGAAACGGTATAAAGTGTATCCAAATCCGAGTTTCGTAGCTTCAGTTATGACCAAAACAAGATCAGTTGTCAGAACTGCCATCGAATTGGACAGTTCTGACAGGAATGTTTGGATCATTTTCCTCCATGCTCTGTATTGATTCAGCTTTTGGTCCAAACAAGAAAGTTATAACCTTATGTCTTAGCTTTCTAACGTCTCTGGAATTTCTTGATTCCGATTTCTGAGCCATGAGTTACGATCTTTCAAACAGGGCCTGTTTGGTAACCCGAAATGAAATGGCTGGAACAATTTTGTGCGTTTTTGACCAATACCTATTGAGATCTGGGTTGAGATGTCTAAATAAAAGTTGTAGCCCTTCCTCGTAACTTCGAAACGGTGTCTCACCCACCTTGATCCGACATTCCTAGCCTAATTTTTGATCAAAACGGTTTAGGATGACAAATCTGGCCGTTTCCGTTTCCGTTTCCGTGTCCGTCTCCATTTCCATGTGCCGTTTCCGCACTTGCATGTGCCAATTTTGTCGTTTTACTTGAGTTATGCATGTTAGTGGCTGTTTGTGATATATTGTGATGCAATCTTCTATTTCAGACGGTGACGGGTTAGACGGTGCCGGTGGGGCCTACTAGCTGTATACGTGACGTGATCCTTGCATTTTTGCTATACGTACTTTTGGAGTAAGTATTCAGGCCGTTTGTGTGTATAAACTGCTTATGTATTTTGATGTGAATAAAATGGGGACTTAGGCGAGGGTGTACTTTATCACACTCGACCTAAACCCTAGTTTGTACCTATGTTTTTTGTGAGATGTGTATACATGAATTATTTTGGGTTTGAACCCCTTGAGCTTGTAGCTCGGGGTGACGTTCGTGAGTTTTGGGTTTGAACCCCTTGAGCTTGTAGCTCGGGGTGACGTTTGTAAGTTGGGGTTGATCTTCCGACCTAGATGGACTATTCGTGCCGGTCAGGGCTTGGTCGAAGCCAGTCCAACTTAGTCTGAGGTCACCAAGTTTGTGAATCCGGTTCATCGAGAATGTGAACCAAGTTTGTGACCCGAGCTTGTGACTCAATCTCAAGTTTGTGATTTCGTTCGCTCGAGCAAATTTGTGAGGTGACTGGCCAGTGAGGGTGATAAGGTGTACGGTGGGAGTACAAGTGGAGTTCTACGGACCATTATTTGTGGTCGACGGAGTGTCGACAGGAGATCACACGTGACATACGATTTGGTTTTGGAGCCAACCTGTATCCTTCATTTGTATTGTTATTTTTGCACTTGACTTGACATTTTGTGAAATAGTTATTTATCTAAATGTGTAATTTACGATTTTACCCCTGTTTACTTACTAAGCACATAGCTTACCCCGTTTCCTTTGTTTTCCTTAGCAGGGGACGACACGGGGAACTCCTTGGCACATTCACTAGTATAGTTTGGTTTGCTTGTAATAGTTGGACAACTAAGATGGTTGTTTTGTTTTGGTGGTTTGTATAAGGACCCTCCTTAGGGTCTACTTTCTGCTAGTTGTTATCTATGTAATATAGTGGATTGACTAGTTGCTTTTGGGGATGTAAATAGAATTTTTTTGGAGTTGACTATTATGAATAGTACGCTTTTGGTTTATCTAGGTTTTATTGTTTTGAAATTTCGAGTCCTGGCGCGAGTTAGCCAGGCGTCCCGCCGATACCCTAGGGTTCGCCCTTGGGAAAAGCGGGGGCGTCACAGGTGGTATCAGAGCTTAGGCTTCCGATCTCCTAGGCTAAAGTATGGGATGCCGGACTGTGGGATTTGATTTGATTTGAAAGTTAAGCAATTGAGGGATAAAACCTATAGCTTCTTCGCGCGGTCTCTGCGCGGAGTGAGCCTGGATGAAGTGGTGAATAAGTATGAAAGATTAAGAGCTCGTTCGAGCATAGGCCATGAATTGTGAAGGTTATAGGCCTTAAATCTTTCTCATGGTATCTGAGGACCATAGATAGGTACGTCAGGTAGGAATTTCGATTGTAGATAGCTTACTCTTGGGACTGCAGCTCGAGTGGTGAATTATCTTATTTCGGATTCTCGTGCCTGAGTACTCCAGAGTTGAGGTGCTGCTAAGTACTTGAGACTTGCATTTTGGGAACATGAACAGGCTTTGTCTGGCTAGAGTGAGTACAAGAGATCAACGGGCACCTTGGGAAGTGGAGTAAGAAACCGGACGGGGTTGATTTTCACTGAGTGTGGGACGACAAGTCGCGTTTTCTATCATTTTGCCCTTGCATTATCCCTACATGTCATTCACTTGTGGTATGTTAATGCCTACATATATAGTACCTACTGCACTTGACTTTGTCTAACTTGAGATGTTTCTTGGTGTATATGGTGCATTATATTATGTATATGTCTCCTTGTGTATTTGGTGTGTTATATCTTGTTGTTTTAGTCAATTTACTGTGTTACATATTAAATCACCTTTTGAAAAAAAGAAAAAAAAAATTTCGAGGACGAAATTCTTTGAAGGAGGGGAGATTGTGATGCCCCAACTTTTAGGATCATCTTTTGTTTAGTCTCAAAGAGGATATTACGGTTTCTTTAGTTTATTTTTATTTTAAAACATTATTTTGTTTTAAAGAAGAAACTAAAGTTATTTCTTTGGGTTTGATTTAAAACCTTGTTTTATTTTATACGACTGGAAACCCTAAAAGTCTAATCAAAACCCTAGTTTTACTTGTGACTGAGTGTTTTCTCAAATTTCTCATATTTTAACCGAAACCCTAAATTCAATTTATGGAATTGTAAAACCCCTCACGTTTTTCTTAAAAATGCCCTTTTATTTGGAAATTATTCATTTATTATGGCCCTACTACCCAATCACCCCACAATAAGTGTAAATGAATATAGAAGTAAGGGTTCTCGTTGTCTGTTTCGAAGTTAGAGCGAATTAGGGACGTTTTTCCGTAGTGTAACTATTCGGTACGGAGTGAGGATCAAATTTGGTAGGTAAGAGTGACTTTTGGCTGAGGAAATATTATATGATTAGAAGTGATAATAATAAGTTAGTGATTAAAAGTTAAAAACTTAAGTATATGCGATTTAAGGAAAAACGGCTCGGACCGACGGGTGTCGCGCGCTACCGATTGAACACACCACTTGATCTCTACTTTATTACCTTAATTTTCTTATTTTATAACAGCTAATTAACCATCAAAATATCTCATACATCAGCCACAATTGTTGACTTAAAATACCAATAGAGAGAAGGGAAAAAATGAATGGAATTAGTGGCGACAAGTGGCGGTATTTCATTGGATGGTTGACTAACTAATTTACACCATATTTATCACCAAAAACCAACCTATTTCCTCCATTATTTCTGCATATCAGCCGTGAGTTGAGGGAGGAAGAACAAGAGAAAAGGAAACTTCAATCAATCTTGGTTTGAGCTTGAATGAGTGAAAACACGAAATACTAAACCGATTAATCATTAGTTTGGAAGCTTGGGAAGCTTAAGGAGCTAAATTTTGCCAAGGGAAGTGAAGGATCACTCTTGCAAGGCTTTGTCTTAAGGTATATTGGCTGATCACCCTTTTCTTCTCCATTAATCGTAATCAAGTTGGTTGTTAAGCTTAGAATTGAGCTAGTGATGCCTATTTTCAAGTGGTTGTGATGATTAGAGGATTGTATTTTGAGCTAGGGTTTTGATTTAGTTGCTTATAATTCTTGTGGGTTAGGTGTTATATGATGTACAGATATAGTATATGATCTTGTGAAGGTGATGGTAGTGGTAGATTCAAGTAAGGTTGCATTGAATCCCAAAATTTCAGGTTTCTGGAAAATTTCAGATCTATTGTGTCCGGTTTTATTGCACCATGTTAGAGACCAATTTAGGCTTAGCATAAAACATAAAAGTTTTATAGAATGGTATTTTATAGTTGCCTACAAAAT
Source organism: Coffea eugenioides (assembly GCF_003713205.1). NCBI lineage: Eukaryota > Viridiplantae > Streptophyta > Magnoliopsida > Gentianales > Rubiaceae > Coffea > Coffea eugenioides. Next base: position 1,583 of record NW_020862176.1, on the reverse strand, counting down.
ATCAGCTCAATCGGAGCAACGTAGCTTGTGAAAAGAAGAAAATACCCACGCTGTTCTAGGTTACATTCCAGAGTTCCGCGTGGACAGTTTAGTCTTTTTGGTTTTGTTTATTCACTATAATCCGTTCGGACTTAGCCATTTGCCAAAACATGAAAGTTTCTTGGTCTTAGATTCGAAACGGAATAAAGTGTATCCAAATCCGAGTTTCGTAGATTCAGTTATGACCAAAACAAGATCAGTTGTCAGAACTGCCTTCGAATTGGACAGTTCTGACAGGAATGTTTGGATCCATTTTCCTCCATGCTCTGTATTGATTCAGCTTTTGGTCCAAACATGAAAGTTATAACCTTATGTCTTAGCTTTCTAACGTCTCTAGAATTTCTTGATTCTGATTTCTGAGCCATGAGTTACGATCTTTCAAACAGGGCCTGTTTGGTAACCCGAAATGAAATGGCTGGAACTATTTTGTGCGTTTTTGACCAATACCTATTGAGATCTGGGTTGAGATGTCTAAATAAAAGTTGTTGCCCTTCCTCGTAACTACGAAACGGTGTCTCACCCACCTTGATCCGACATTCCTAGCCTAATTTTTGATCAAAACGGTTTAGGATGGCAAATCTGGCCGTTTCCGTTACCGTTTCCGTGTCCGTCTCCATTTTCATGTGCCGTTTCCGCACTTGCATGTGCCAATTTTGTCGTTTCACTTGAGTTATGCATGTTAGTGGCCGTTTATGATATATTGTGATGCAATCTTCTATTTCAGACGGTGACGGGTTAGACGGTGCCGGTGGGGCTTACTAGCTGTATACGTGACGTGATCCTTGCATTTTTGCTATACGTACCTTTGGAGTAAGTATTCAGGCCGTTTATGTGTATAAACTGCTTATGTGTTTTGATGTGAATACAAGGGGGACTTAGGCGAGGGTGTACTTTATCACACTCGACCTAAACCCTAGTTTGTACCTATGTTTCTTTATGAGATGTGTATACATGAATTATTTTGGGTTTGAACCCCTTGAGCTTGGAGCTCGGGGTGACTTTCGTGAATTTGTGAAATATGATGAAGTTGTGGGCTCGATCTCAAGACCTGGATGGACTATTCGAGCCGGCTGGGGCTCGGTCGAAGCTAGTCCAACCTAGTCTTGAGGTCACCAAGTTCGTAGGTTCAAGTTGTGAACCAAGTTTGTGACCCGAGCTTGTGACTCAAGCTCAAGTTTGTGATTTCGTTCGCTCGAGCAAGTTTGTGAGGTGACTGGCCAGTGAGGGTGATAAGGTGTTAGGTGGGAGTACAAGTGGAGTTCTACGGACCTTATTTGTGGTCGACGGAGTGTCGGCAGGAGGTCACGCATGGCAAACGACTTGGCTTTGGAGCCAACCTGTATCCTTCATTTGTATTGTTACTTTTGCACTTGACTTGACATTTTGTGAAATAGTTGTTTATCTAAATGTGCAATTTATGATTTTACCCCTGTTTACTTACTAAGCACATAGCTTACCCCATTTCCTTTGTTTTCCTTAGCAAGGGCCGACGCGGGGAACTCTTTGGCACATTCACTAGTATAGTTAGGTTTGCTTGTAACAGT
>NW_020862175.1:0-6999 GCF_003713205.1 Coffea eugenioides | reverse complement strand
AATTAAAGTGGTACCTTGACCTTTTTATTGTTTTGAAGCCATTTTTCCTTCATTTGGACACCATTCCAAGGGAGGTATAACTTCGTTTATCTTTTTTTGTCTCTCCCCTATGTGATCCAACGTGCTAAGTGAGAATTGCATGTCTACTTTGTTTTCCTTGCTTTTCCTTAATTCCTTTCATTTATTTTCAATTACTTTTGCTTTTATTAAAGTCATTCTTTTATTTATTTATGGGGTATGTGTACACCTCTTGGCTTGTAATAGATAGGGCTCGGAGAGCATTTTTATTCATTTTTCCTCTTCCCCATTTGTTTTAGTTAGCAAATGTAATAGGTTCATTAGCTTGATTGCTTGCTTTTGTGGCTACGTGTTAAGTTGCTTTCTTAGGCTCTTGCATTTAGTCGAGCATGTTAAGTGTTATGTGCTACGTGTTTATAGGTGATTGGCATGTCTACTTGCTTTCTATAGTCATAGATGAATGTGATGGATGAATGCGTCACCGTGGCTAGTCCAACGCTGGCCATGGTCTTTCCCCTCGAGTTCTCGCAAGTCCAATGCTTGTGAGAGAATTTTAGAAAAGGGCTAGTCCAATGCTAGACCCCAATAGGCCGTCCCCTCTCGTTAGTACATACTTGCATGTTTCACTACATTTCATACATTTTTCTTAGTTTTCTAGCATTTGGCATGATCCTCCAATCCTTTCCCCTTCATTTTAGGTTTTTGCATCCTCATGCTAGTTATAGGGTACATTTGCTTGAGAGTCCCCTTTGGGTAAGGGAAACGAGCGAGTGTGGCTACAAAATAGCCTTAGCACGCTAGTTCTTCCTTCTAATCAAAGGGAAAATTAAAATCATGAAGTTAGAAGTCATTCCCGTACCCGACTTGATGCATTCCTCTAGGTTCATACACTCTCATTTTTATTATATCACCTCCTCACTTTCTTTATCCACACTCTCTCACTACTTATATTTTTCTCAATCCACATGCCATGTTCGCACATTTTTCTTATCACTTATTTATTTTCTACCTCACAAATTGCACCCAATTGAACTTATATGCATCTACTACTATTATACCATACTTTCATCCACTTGCACACAAACACCTTTATTTTCTCAATTGGCACACATGCACTTTTCTTACATTTGCACACATTGCACTTTTCTTACATTTGCACACATTGCACTTTTCTTACATTTGCACACTTGCACTTACATTTGTATTTTTATGTTATTTTGCATTCCTCTTACATTTTTCACACTTGCACTCATATTTGGGTCTTCATTTGCATTACCCGTGACCTCTATGAGAGTTTTCCTTATTGGCCATCACAACTCATGTGATTGGGACCAAAAAGCCTCATAAGAGACATTTTAGATTTAGGATTGCATTTTTTTTCATATCCATTAGTCACATCCAACATGCAACACATATTTTGGGTAGAAGAATTAAGAAAAGAAGGGCTAAGTCACGCAACTAGCTTTGGCTAGGGTAAGGGAGTGCCTTAGGCTTTGCCTTTGCCTTCTCCCTTATCAAATGTGACCCCCGATCCCTTTCTTTGGTTACGTAGACCTAAGAGTTCTTTAAAAAGGGTTTGTTTACTTTTCTTTCCAAAAAATCACTTTTTGGGTGACTTGGTACACCCTAACTCTATACCAAGTGGCGGCTCCATTTTCCATTCAAAAACCCTTTTTGAACTTTGTTTGGCCAAACCGTCGCATTTCACAATCCCACGGCCTTTTATTTTTATTTTCACACACGTTCACATACATATCCCACACACTACTTTCACATACTCAAAAAGTGGGGCGCGACAGCTGGCGACTCCACTGGGGATTTCCTAAGTGGGTCCAAGCATTTGATTTAGCTATTCTTTTCCTTTTTTCTACCCTTTTTATGCATAGCATTTGGATATTAGGATTGCATTTTTTCCTTTTTTAGGATTTTTGCATCTCGCGCGTATCGACTCACTTCCTCACACATTCGCCTACGATTGTTTTGATGGATGGATGGTTTATTTATGTGATTCCGCGCTTTGCATTGCATTTGGGTGGGGGATATTACCCTAGAGCCTCGCGTTGGTTCTTGATCCCTCCCCTCCAAACGAGCACTAGCATACGTGCATACGCTTTAACTTTTCACCCCTCATTTATTTTTCTTTTAGTGGCTTGTCACGCCACTCCACCCTATTAGGATTTTAGGCGACTCACTTGGACTTGTGATCGCGACACGATGTGTGCGTAGCTTGATCCGAGGGGTCACTCAATCTTCCATTTTAAGCTTTGGGTTCATAGCCTTTAGCTTTTAGTCGAAGGTTGAGGATTTTTGATAGATTCACTCATGACATGTAGCCGTGACACGATGTGTGCGTAGCAATGTCTGGGGAATCGCTCGAGCCACCGACAAAGAACCTTGGGATTGATGACCCTTGGTTTCCAAGTCTGAAGGCTCGGGGACCTAAAGTCTATCGAGTCTAGATGCATTAGTGAGCCAATACCTCATGCATCTATGATAGTTTACCTAGGGTAGAGTCTGCCTTGCCTTCTTAGGGACACTATTCACGAGGGGAGGGGTCCAACCCTTTTTTCCCTCCTATTGCTTTATTTCTTTGTACTGATTGCTTTATCTCGTTGCTACAATGTGTTATGTGTATTTATCTGGCTGAACTAACTTTTCTTGGTTTTGTGTCTCCATTGCATTCCTAAACCCTAGAAAATAAGAGGTCTGACATGACCTTCTTTTAGAATCTACCTTTGTAGATAGGCTATTGCACGTTTAAGAAATTTCGATATATTTTTCATATATTAATGCCATATCATTTTAGGCTTACCCTGGCAAATAAAGGGTCCCTTAGGTCATATTTCATTTCAAACCGCATGTTTTATCGCTTTAATAAACTGGCATCATGCATAAACCCTAGAAGGGAATGCCATTTAGGCGATCCCGTGCTAAGAATAAACTGCCCTGTGTCTCGGATATATAATCCAATGAGACTTGCACGTTTATATTTCCTGTACCATCCAAAGGGGTAGTGCACAAGGTAAGGTGGGATCCGATCATTTTCATGGGGCGATCTTTGGAATATGAGCGTCTAACAATCACCTTTTGGCCACTTTATCAAAATTGGTAAAAATCCCTTGCAAAAAGGACATTAATTTGAAGAAATTCACAAATCATTCCTCGCTATTGAGACGATAAATAAACTGAGGCCAAAATTTGATTTTAGAAGGCTCATAGACTAATGCATCGCAATAAGCCGTTAATTCCATTCAGTCCATTGGATCATTTTATTCATCAATTTCATCTAGTCCATTTTATCAATTTGTGCATTTTTAGGGCAACCTAGTCGATTTCGAATTCATTTGACTAGTTTATCCATTTTAGGGCAATCTAGTCGATTTTTGAATAAGATCACCAATTTCATTCAATTCATTTGATTAGTTTACCCATTCTTGGGTCAACTCAATCAATTTTGAATAAATTCAAATCATCAGATTCGTTCAATTTCATTTGACCAGTTTACCCTTTTTAGGGTGATTTAGTCAATTTTCCGATCCATTTGACCAGTTTACCTATTTTTAGGGCAATTCGGTCGATTTTGAATAAATCATCCTTTCACTCGATCGGTTTGATCATTTGATTTCATTCAATTCATTTGATTAGTTTAATTCATTTTTAGGGTTATCCATTCACTTTCAATAAATAATCAAATTTCATTCAATGAATTTGACCATTTTACCCCTTTTGACACATCATGCGTCGATCAAAATAAACAATTCATTCGGACTTTGTCCCCATTTTAGGACGAATGTTTCTTCTCACTCCAAATTGGCCAAATTTTTCGAATCATTTTTCACTCAATCAATTGATCGGATTCATCAGGTATGGTATAGTGCCTACCCTAGAGGATCGCATTTTCATGCTAGGCCTACCCTTGGCATAAAAAGGGTTCCCCCATAGGACATGCATACCGATTTTTTATAGTCTTGATTACTAACTCAGGGTATTTTTCTTTTGTTTTCCCCCTTCCCCTGCATTCATAAAAATGTTTCAATAAGGTGGAAATATTTCTTCTATATCTGGTAACAATTTTGATCCGATAGAGTTTGAAAATTACAAGTATTACTTGATTCTTAGGCAGGCCATACAATGTGAATTCGAAAATTCATTTGAAAGCGCTGGTGCAAAACATCTAAGGGATTTCATTGCTCAAAGGAAAAGGGGATATTAAGAGAGAAAATGTGTATACATGTGCAAAGGAATTTTGTAGAATTGCTTTTAAATTTTTCAAACATTGGCAATAATGAAGCTTTTGTTCAGACAATTATTTGTTTTGTATAATACTCGTGTACATTTCATTCTTTATTGAGCTCATTAAGAGATCTCATGATGAATTTTAAGAAATAAGACTGAATTGAGAGTTTTTCAACCTCCAGCCTGAAAATTCGCAAGTGTATGCTTTCTAAAATCCTTGTGTACACTAGATTGGTGATCCGAGTTACACAATAAGAGTGCTCAAAATTAAAAGAGGTCACTCAGAAGGCCCATGAGATGCCTTTCTCCTTCACTTAACCCCAAAATAAAATCAGTCACATTGATTGATAAATTGCAAATTGGGGCAACTTTTGCTTGAAAATGTCCGCGGTGACAAATCCGATTCAATCACATCTAAGTGAAAGCAAAATGTGCATTATTCTTGTTTGTTTTGAAAATTTGGAATGATACTTCGGGCATTCGTTTCTCTATCTATACAAATTTTATCATTTGCTCTCCCATTTGAGCCTTTAAAAGAATAATTTTCGTTTCAAATAAGTGCCTTGATGATCACTACCCTACATTGAAAAATTTTCAAATATCAAAAAGGGGAATGGATTCTCAATGAGCATTTCGTTACTTTGGTTGTCATGAGGTGTAAGAACGATACTTTGGCCATCGTTTCTACAACCTAAACACTATTTATCCCTTGCATCCTCATTTGAGCTAAAATTGGTGGTTCTTTTCAAAAGCACTTACGATCGCACCCCCACATTGGGGAGGGAGATTGGAGAATTTTCCAAAAAGGAGAAAAACAAAAATGCCAAAATTAAAAGAAAAGAGGGAATCACAAATTTGAGAAATTTGATTCTACTTGGGTTTCAATTTTGAAAAAGGAGAAAAGAGAGAAGGAGAAGAGAAAAAGGAAGGTTTTTTTTTTCCGCACGATTCGCCTATTTTTCACAGATATGAATGAACAAGGGTCTTCCTCAGTCAGTTAATTCAGATACATGCAAGAAGTTTCGCATTAATGAAAGTTTCCTTTCAGAGTTATTGTAAGGAACAGAATAAAAGTCAGGCCCTCTTCTTTTTCAATTAAACATTTTATCCCTAGTTATCCCTTTTGAACCTTCAGAATAAAATACTTCATTTGGCAACCTCTGAGAATCGCAAACCCCACACTGGGGCAAGTTTGAGTTGAAAAGGAAAGAGTTTCAAGGAGTGAAAAGTGATAATGCAACAAAATCAAAAGACAAAAGAAGAAAAGAAAACCTCAGTTCAAAAATAACTGGGGCAAATTTTGTGAAAGTTCAAAAAATGGCAGAAGACTGAAAAATCAAAGAAGAAAGAAAATGAAAGAAAAGAGCCTCAACTGAGAATAAACTGTGGCAAGCTTTGATTTAACCCTAAAATAGGGTTGGCACAACAATGCGATCTCAGATTCTTCAAACCGCTTTTGAAATCCGCTTTCAAGCCTTAACTTTTCTAAGCACCCCACCTGACCCCATTACAAAAGCCGAAAGTCCTGACTTCTGTTCTTTGCAATGGCCCTGTCAAGGAAATTTCTGATGCCAGAAAATTTTAGCTGTATTTCTGAATTGCTTGAGTATGGGGTTGACGCTACTCACCATGAGAAAACCCACCAGGTCGAGGAAAAGAAAAGGAAGCAAAAGCAAAGCAAGAAAAGTAAATGCAAGAAAATTCGACGCTGAAGTCCCTGGTGAATGGGGAGAAAAATGCAAACAAAGTCTGAGATCTTTGAGTTCCAACGTAGGGGCAATTTTGGAAAAATGCGATCTTCGGTGCAATGTCCCTGAAAGTCTTATTCTTTAACTATCATTTTCAAGCCACATTACAAGCTCATAAAGTCCATCGTTGACTTATTCCTTCATGACAACCCAAAGTAAGGATTATGCTCATAAGAAATCCATCAATCATTTGTGATCATAAGGGTATAACCAGTTTCGCATGCTTAGCTATAGTTTCTATCCATATTGTTGCAAGCCTATAAAGCTCATATGTGGACTACGTTTTCTTAAGAAATAAGGGTGACAAACTCTTTGCTTTCACTAAGATGTGATGTTGAATGCATTACAATTTTGGGCACAAGAACCAGACAAATCTTGACCCTCTCATTTTCCTTGGCCACCTCAAATCAGAAATAAAGTCACTTGATTGGTCCTGAAGATGAACCAACTGGAAATTGTGACCCATTACCCAAAACACAGATGCTAAAAGTGAGGAAGAAATCTTCTGTAATTTGGTATTACTTCAAGAAATTCATCATGAAATTTTCTTTTTGGAAACATAGTTTCTTACAGTGTTCAAATAAATGGAAAGTCATCCAAACAAGTTTTTGCAATTAAATGGCCCATACTGGGGCAAAATTTTGTTTATAAGATTTCGTGAAAACAAGCCCACACAGGGGCAAATATTTGTGTAGGTAACAATCTGAGGATCGTCCCAAGAATTCAAATAATGCATTTTTTCAAATCAATCACGCTGCTCTTTTCATGGAAATTTGACGTGCCATGTCATATTTTTTGGTATAAGCCCCAATTGTGCAGGTATTTCGTAGCGAAAATCGACGGAAAGAGCATCTGGTGATGTGGGAAGGCCGACCTGCCGAAGGGAAAGAGAAGGAAAGAAGGGAAAAAGAGCCTTACACTGGGGCCAAATTATTTTTTGAAAAGATTCTCTTTGGAAAAAAAAAAATCAAGTTTTAACTTGTTCTCGGAACAAATC
>NW_020862174.1:174287-185166 GCF_003713205.1 Coffea eugenioides | reverse complement strand
CTAACGGTGGTAGAAGAAAAGAAACACACACGCTAGTGAGATAAACTCGATGCTAACGGTGGCAAAATGAAACACACACGTTAGTGAGATAAACTTGATGCTAACGGTGGTTGAACAAAACGCACACGTTAGTGAGATAGACTTGATGCTAACGGTGGAAAATTAAAAACGCACACGTTAGTGAGATAGACTCGATGCTAACGGTGGTGGAATGAAAACGCACACGTTAGTGAGATAGACTCGATGCTAACGGTGGTAGAATGAAAACGCACACGTTAGTGAGATAGACTCGATGCTAACGGTGGCGGAATGAAAACGCACACGTTAGTGAGATAGACTCGATGCTAATGGTGGTGGAATAGAAACGCACACGTTAGTGAGATAGACTCGATGCTAACGGTGGTTGAAGTCAGTGAATTCAATGTGGTTGTCAAGAATGGGGAATGGAAGGGTGCGCGGCTGGCGCTGAGATCAAATTGAAATTTGTCAAGGAACAAGAAATTAAATTCAAGTTTGATTTTTTGAGAATCTTTTCAAAAAATAATTTGCCCCAATTTCCACCAATTATTGTGCAACCGATCAATTGATTTGCATTACGGCATGGTTGCTCCTCCTTGAGGCCTTGATTCGTAAGATTCTGACTTACGCTTCTTCGTCGATTTCAGCCATGGATACCTGCACAGGGGCATGCCAAAGTACAACATGCACTTTATTTTAAAATATTGCAACTACTACTCATGGAAAGAGCAGTGTGATTGATTTGAAAGTCTTGCTTGACTCTTTGATGAAATCCTCAAATGGACTATAAAAATATTTGCCCCAGTGTGGGCTTGTTTTCACGAAATCTTATAAACAAAATTTTGCCCCAGTATGGGCCATTTAATTGCAAAAACTTGTTTGGATGACTTTCCATTTATTTGAACTCATGCCGAAATTTCATGATGAATTTCTCAAAATAATGCCAAATTACAAAAGATTTCTTCCTCACTTTAGCATCGATGCTTTGGGTAATGGGTCACCATTTCCAGTTGGCTCATCTTTCAGGACCAATCAAGTGACTTTATTTCTGATTTTGAGGTGGTTAAGGAAAATGAGAGGTCAAGATTTGTTTGGTTCTTGTGCCCAAAATTGTAATGCATTCAACATCACATCTTAGTGAAAGCAAAGAGTTTGTCACCCTTATTTCTTAAGAAAACGTAGTCCACATATGAGCTTTATAGGCTTGCAACAATATGGATAGAAACTATAGCTAAGCATGCGAAACTGGTTATACCCTTATGATCACAAATGATTGATGGATTTTCTTATGAGCATAATCCTCACTTTGGGTTGTCATGAAGGAATAAGTCAACGATGGACTTTATGAGCTTGTAATGTGGCTTGAAAACGATAGTTAAAGAATAAGACTTTCAGGGACATTGCACCGAAGATCGCATTTTTCCAAAATTGCCCCTACGTTGGAACTCAAAGATCTCAGACTTTGTTTGCATTTTCCTCATCATTCACCAGGGACTTTCAGCATCAAATCTTTTGCATTTTTCGTGCATTCGCTCTCTTTTCCTTTTCCTTTTCCCCTTTTTTCATAAGTGCCCTCGCGGGGTTTCACATGAAGAGCAGTGTCAACCTCACACCTAATCAATTCAGAAATACAGCTAAAATTTTCGGCATCAGAAATTTCCTTGACAAGGCCATTGCAAAGAACAGAAGTCAGGACTTTCGGCTTTGTAATGGGGTCAGGTGGGGTGCTTAGAAAAGTTAAGGCTTGAAGGCAGATTTCAAGAGTGGTTTGAAGAATCTGAGATCGCATTGTTGAGCCAATCCTATTTTAGGGTTAAATCAGGATTTGTCCCAGTTTACGCTTACTTGAGGCTTTTTCTCTTTCATTTTCTTTCTTCTTTTGATTTTTCAGCCTTTTGCCATTCTTTGAAACTTTCACAAAATTTGCCCCAGTTTATTTTTGAACTGAGGTTCTCTTTTCTTCTTTTGCTTTTGATTTTGTTGCATTATCACTTTTCACTTATTGAAACTTTTTCTTTTTCAACTCAAACTTGCCCCAGTGTGGGGTTTGCGATTCTCAGGGGTTGCCAAACGAAATAATTTATTATGAAGGCTCAAAAGGGATAACAAGGGATAGAATTTTTGATTGGAAAAGGAGAGGGCCTGACTTTCATTCCGCTCCTTACAATAACTCTGAAAGGAAACTTTCATTAATGCGAAATTTCTTGCATGTATCTGAATTAACTGGCTGAGGGAAGACCCTTGTTCATTCATATCTGTGAAACATAGGTGATCCGCCGGACAAAACTCTTCCTTTTCTTTTCTTTTCTTCTTTGAAACCCCGGCAGAAACAAATTTCTCCAATTTGTGATTCCCTCTTTTCTTTTAATTTAGCATTTTTGCTTTTCTCCTTTTTGGAAAATTCTCCAATCTCCCTCCCCAATGTGGGGTGCGATCGTAAGTGCTTTTGAAAAGAACCACCAATTTTAGCTCAAATGAGGATGCAAGGGATAAATAGTGTTTAGGTTGTAGAAACGATGGCCAAAGTATCATTCTTACACCTCATGACAACCAAGTAAACGAATTACTCGTTGAGAATCCATTCCCTTTTGAAAATCTTCCCAATGTAGGGTAGTGATCATTAAGGCCCTTATTTGAAACGAAATTATTCTTTTAAGGCTCAAATGGGAGAGCAAATGATAAGATCTGTATCGGTAGAGAAACGAATGCTTGAAGTATCATTCCAAATTTTCCAAACAAATAAGAATAATGCACATTTTGCTTTCACTTAGATATGGATTGAACTGGATTAGACACAGTGAACATCTTCAAGCAAATGTTGCCCCAATCAATCAATGTGACTGATTTTTATTTTGGGGTTAATAAAAGTGGGCAAAATATCAATTGTACAGTGAAAGAGAAAAAGGTATCGTATTGGGTCCTTTGAGTGACCTCTTTTAGTTCTGAACACTCTTATTGCATAGTTCGGATCACCAATCTGGTGTATACATTTGTGAGTTTTCAGGCAAGAGGTTGAAAAAATCTCAATTTAGTCTTATTTCATCAAATTCATCATGAAATCTCCAACGAGCAAAAATAAACAACGAAATGTACATGAATATATATACAAAACAATAATTGTCCAAAGCTTTATTGCTAAAAAAGTTTAAAACAAAAATTCTCGTTCCATTATAATACAAACGAGAAGAGAAAAACTTCTAAAAAGCTCCACATATGTACACTTTTTGTCTCCATTTCTTTTGGAACAAAATGTATAAACAGAATTTTCCTTTGAAAAACAATTATAAAGTCTCTCAGAGACTTTAGCCTAGAGCTTTCAGATGAATCTTTCATGTTTTCATTGCAAGGTCTGCCCAAGAATTAGGTATTACCTTTCAGACTTTATCGGATCAAAATTGTTATCAGATTATAGAAAAAATATTTCCGCTTTATTGGAACATTTTTATGAATGCAGGGGAAGGGGGAAAAAATAAAAGAAAAATACCCAGAGTTAGCAAGCAAAATTGTAAAATCGGTATGCATGTCCTATGGGGGAGCCCTTTGTGCCAAGGGTAGGCCTAGCATGAAAATGCAATCCTCTAGGGTAGGCATCATACAATACCTGATGAATCCGATCAATTGATTGAGTGAAGAATGATTTGAAAAAATTTGGCCAATTTGGCGTGAAAAGAGACGTTTGTCCTAAAAATAAGGACAAAGTCCGAATGGATTGCTTGCTTTGATCGACGTATGATGTGCCAAAAGGGGTAAAATGGTCAAATGCATTGAATGAAATTTGATTATTTATTGAAAATTGAATGGATAACCCTAAAAATGAATTAAACTAATCAAATGAAGTGAATGGAATCAATTGATCAAACAGACCGAGTGAAATGATGATTTATTCAAAATCGACCGAGTTGCCCTAAAACTAGGCAAATCGGTCAAATGGATCGGACGAAATTAATGATGTATTCAAAATTGATGAGATTGCCCCAAGAATGGGTAAACTGAACAAATTGATAAAATGGACTGGATGAAATTGAGGAATAAAAATGGCCCAGTGAATTGAATGGAATTGACAGCTTATTTAAAAATCAATCTATCCATTGGTAGATTCAAAAATTTATTACGATGCATTAGTCTATGAGTCCTCTAAAATCAAATTTTGGCCTCAATTTGTTTATCGTCTCAATAGCGAGGAATTATTTGTGATTTTCTTCAAATTAATGTCCTTTACGCAAGGGATTTTTACCAATTTGATAAAATGGCCAAAAAGTGATTATTAAACGCTCATATTCCAAAGATCGTTCCATGAAAATGATTGGATACTACCTTACCTTGTGCACTACCCCTTTGGATGGTACAAAATGTAAACGTGCAAGTCTCCTTGGATTAAGTATCCGAGACACAATGTGGCTTATTCCTAGCACGGGATCGCCTAAATGGCATTCCCTTCCTAGGGTTTATGCATGATGCCATTTTATTAAAGCAGTAAAACATGCAATTTGAAATGAAATCATGACCTAAAAGGACCTTTTATACGCCAAGGTAGGCTTAGAATGCTACGCAATTATTAATCTATGAATGCAATATACCAAATTCTTTAAACGTGCAATAACCTATCTACGAGGGTAGGTTCTAAAAGAAGGTCATGCCAGACCTCTTATTTGCTAGGATTTGTGAATGCAATGGGGACACAAAACCAAGAAAAGTTAGTTCAGCCAGATAAATACACATAACACATTGTAGCAACGAAATCAACACAAAGAAATAAAGCAATAAAAGGGAGAAAGGGGTTGGACCCCTCCCCTCGTGAATAGTGTCCCTAATAGGGTAAGGCAGACGCTATCCTAGGTAAAACTATCATGGATGCATGAGGTTGGGGCTCACTAATGCATCTAGACTCGATAGGTTTTAGGTCCCCGAGCCTTCAGACTTAGAAACCAAAGGTCATCAATCCCAAGGTTCTTTGTCGGTGGCTCGAGCGATTCCCCAGACATTGCTACGCACACGTCGTGTCACGGCCACATGTCTGAGTGAATCTATAAAAAATCCTCAATCTTCGACTAAAAGCTATAGGCTATTAACCCAAAGCTTAAAGCGGAAGATTAAGTGACCCCTCGGATCTTGCTACACACACGTCGTGTCACGATCACACGTCCAAGTGGGTCGCCTAAAATCCTAACAGGGTGGAGTGGCGTGACAAGCCACTAAAAGAAAAATAAAGGAGGGATAAATAATGAAAGCGTATGCACGTATGCTAGTGCTCGTTTGGAGGGGAGGGATCGAGAACCAACGCGAGGCTCTAGGGTATATCCCCCACCCAAATGCAATGCAAAGCGCGAGATAAAACAAGTACAACATACATCCAAACAACCAATCATACATACGCAAGTGAGGGAATAGTTTGATACACGCGCGAGGCAAAAGGCCCTAAAATGGAAAATGCAACCCTAATATCCAAATGCTATGCATAAAAAGGGTAGAAAAAGGAAAAGAATAGCTAAATCAAATGCTTGGACCCTCTTAGGAAATCCCCAATGGAGTCGCCAACTGTCGCGCCCCACTTTTTGATGGTGGTGTGAGTAGTGTGTATGTGAACGTGTGTGAAAAATGAAAATAGAAGGCCATGGGACTTGAAAATGCGACGGTTTGGCCAAACAAAGTTCAAAAAGGGTTTTTGAATGGAAAATGGAGTCGCCACTTGGTATAGAGTTAGGGTGTACCAAGTCACCCAAAAAAGTGATTTTTTGGAAAGCAAAGTAAACAAACCCCTTTTTAAGAACTTTTAGGTCTACGTAACCAAAGCGAGAGATCGGGGGTCACATTTAATAAGGGAGAAGGCAAAGGCAAAGCCCAAGGCACTCCCTTACCCTAGCCAAAGCTAGTTGCGTGACTTAACCCTTCTTTTCCTAATTCTTCTACCCAAAATATGCGTTGCATGTTGGATATGACTAATGGATATGAAAAAAGATGCAATCCTAAATCTAAAATGTCTCGTATGAGGCTTTTTGGTCCCAACCACATGAGTTGTGGTGGCCAATAAGGAAAGTCCTCATAGAGGTCGCAAATGAAGACTCAAATATGAGTGCAAGTGTGAAAATGTAAGAAAACGTGCATGTGTGCAAATGTAAGACAAGTGCATGTGTGCAAATTGGGAAAATAAAGGTGTTTGTGTGCAAATGGATGAAAATATGATAGTAGATACATATAAGTGCAATTGGGTGCAATTTGTGAGGTAGAAAAACAAGTGACAAGAAGAAAAATGTGTGAACATGGCATTTGTATTGAGAAGGATATAAGTAGTGAGAAAATGTGGATAAGAGGGTGAGGGAGTGACATGATGAGAATGAAAGTGTATGAACCTATAGGAATGCATCAAGTCGGGTACGGGAATGACTCCTAACTTCATGACTTTAATTTTTCCTTTGATTAGAAGGAAGAACTAGCGTGCTAAGGCTATTTTGTAGCCACACTCGCTCGTTTCCCTTATCGAAAGGGGACTCTCAGGCAAATGTACCCTATAACTAGCATGAGATGCAAAAGCCTAAAATGAAGGGGAAAGGATTGGAGGAGCATGCCAAATGCTAGAAAACTAAGAAAAATGCATGAAATGTAGTGAAACATGCAAGTATGAACTAGCGAGGGAAATCCCTAAGGGTCTAGCGTTGGACTAGCCCATATCTATGAATTCCTACTAGCGTTGGACTAGTGGAAAACGGGACCATGAGCCACAACTAGCGTTGGACTAGTGTGGTGTCGTGCATTCATCCATCACATTCATCTATGACTATAGAAAGCAAGTAGACATGCCAATCACCTATAAGCACGTAGCACATAACACTTAGCATGCTCGACTAAATGCAAGAGCCTAATAAAGCAAATTAACACGTAGCAACGAAAGCAAGCAATCAATCTAATGAACCTATTACATTTGCTAACTAAAACAAAAGGGGAAGGAACAAAATGGACAAAAATGCTCTTCAAGCCCTATCTATTACAAGCCAAGAGGTGTACACATACCCCATAAAGAATAACTTAAATAAAAAGCAAAAGTAAAATGAAATAAATGAAAGGAATTAAGGTAAGGCAAGGGAAGCAAGTAGACATGCAATTCTCACTTAGCACGTTGGGTCACATAGGAGAGACAAAAAGATAAAAGAAGTTATACCTCTCTTGAGTTGACGCCTTAAATGGAGCGAAACCACTTATTTATCCTCCAAAATAAAAGAAATGGTCAAGGTACCAATTTATTTGGGAAAATTAAAGGAAGTATGCAAACACAAGCTCACTTGGTCCGAAAGCCCTTAAAATTATGAATTAAGTGCAATTGAAACAAAGCATGGTAGTCAATTGAAACAAACAAGCAATGAAGTTGTAAAATTAAAAGCTACCAAGGACCAAATTGAGGAAATCATTCAATTGATTGGGCCATAGTAGGACAAGGGGAGACTTGGGGGGCCAAAGTGTAATTTTTGAAAGCTTTCATGCAAGTTCATGCAATGACTACGGGACAAGCTTCAGGAAATAAAGAAAAGAGCTTGCAGCTTCTTATTCCCAAGCTTGCTGCAATTTTATTTGGGAGCTCTTGCAAACCCCATGAAACCCTCGGCAAACAAAGAAACATGCAAGACTTTAAACCATTTCCAAACAAACATAGCTAGCCACCCATTAACAACAGGACTCTTGGAAGACTTACAATGAACGAGGACAAGAAACTTGTGCAACTGACTTCTAAGCTTCAACAACCGAAAAATGAAATTTGCTGCACTTTGATTTCAAACTTAAATTTCCGATTCAACTACACAGCTTTGATCAGTTATTTTTCAACCTAACATCACAACTTTAAACCAAGTCACAGACTATACCACTACCATGATCCAAACAAGCAAGAAACTTAGAAAGACATCATACTCAATTCTGGAAAAACATGCATGCAACTATGGTTCGGTAACCTGACTGCTTTTGATTCAAATGTTTTAAGGACTCAAACATGCAAACTCAAATCAATCTTCCACTGCCCCCTCCTCACACGAGACTAACTAGCAAAATCAGAAGAGGCTAAAGCCTGGTGCATAGTCACGGGGGAAAAAAAAACAGACAGCAAAGTATATGCGGCTATCTATGCTCTGCTGCAAATTTTCTGTTACAAGTTCGCTGCTCCAACTTACGCGAATGGGTACAAAATGCAATAGAAACTCCAGGAGGATAACTTGTGACGAAGATGCACACTACATACCAAACCAAGCAAAAATTTTAACCAACAAAGGAAAGAGGCAAGGTCCGTCCACGCTGCTGCAACAAGCCGAGGGCTTTGAATTTGTTGCAGCAGCTTTGAAACACTTAGCTCCAGCCACACACAGCGCAGTTTTCACAAACAAAACCCAACAAAACTTTATTTTCCTAACACTAGGAACGGACATTTCCTTAGACACAACAAAGCATCAAAATGGCATGGATTCCATGTTCTGCATGAACCACTACTGCTACTCCATGAAACAAAACAGCACCGAATGGTTATTTGAGACAGACCCATGTAAATTTTGTTCCTTCCCTTTTTTTTGTGGTGCAGCAATGTACCAGAACACCAGGCCCGTTCTTTGATTTTTAGGAAAAGAAAATAAATTTCAGATAAAACACCAACGGAGAACTATCAGGCAACCAGAATAAACTGAAGACAGAAAAGAAAGGAAGCATCTTTATGAGCAAACTGCAAGGGAATCATTACAAGCTGTCCATACCGTCTACAAGGGAATCAAATATTGGAGAATGAATCAGCAAGGACCCATTTTCGACCTCCTCAGTAGCATGCCAAACGAAAACCAAAGATCTGAACACATTTGTAACCTAACTAAAGGAAAAAGAGTTTACCTTTGCGTTGCTGTTCTGACCCTGATGTAAGGTATCCTCCAACAGAGAAATGGAACAGGAAAGAGACTTCGTTTGAACAGCTCCAGAAGATAATGAAACCTTTGATCTACCTTCTCCCTTGCTTTACGATCTTCCCTTTCGTTCTCAACTTCCCAGAACCCCGGCTTCTGTTTCTCTCTCACTCTCCGTTATCTTTCTCTCGGTTTTCCTCAAACTCACCGTTCTCTCGTTCTTTCTGGCTTCTTCCCAGTCTTTCTCTCCTCTCCTCCCAGATTCTAGCCATCACTAAATGCTCTAAACCCTCAGCTCTCGTTTGGTTTTTGTTCAAACCCCAGCCGTCCCTCTCTCTGCTTTCCTTCTCCGCCGTCAACTTGGATCCTTTCCCCCTCTTTTCTTTGCTATTTTTTTAAAACCTAGCCGTCACCCCCTCTTTTAGATTTTCAGCCGTCCTCCCCCTTTAGCTGCTCCTTTCTTTTTCATTTATATCATCGTGAATCTCTCTTACCCTCATCTGGATGGTCACAAATCACCCCAGCTCAATGCATTTTCTTTGGCCATCCGATGGCCATCTTGCATGAAACAGCTTTTATTTTTTATTTTTTCTGTTAATTAATAATAAAGAAACATAACAACTTACATAAACTAGACATAAGAAAATATATATAAAAAAAAATGAAATGCTAAATATCCCTTTTTTTCTTTCTTTTTCTTTTCTTTTTTTTTGTATTGATTTCCCTTTTCTTTTGTTTTTCTGAAATTTAGTATGAAGAAAAAAATAAAATAAAATAAAACAGAACAAAATAAAATAAAAATAAAAACCCTAGAATTGAAACAACTAAAACTATTAAATTAATTAAACAAATAGAGTTAAAAAATAAAAAATTTGGTGTCTACAGTTTGGTGTACATATATGTACATAGTTGAAAACAATCTTTTTGGGTTAATTTTTTTGTTTGACTCTTGTATATGTGCATTTTCATTTGGTGACCTCTATTTTGTTCACATTTTGAATACTAAGTGTACATTTTATTGGGATTTATAGACTTTTGCACCTAAATGGACCCCGGTACTCGAGGTAGAGGTAGAGGGCGAGGATGAAGCCCGGAAAGGGGAAATGAACATGAGCCAGATCAAGTGGCTACAGCCATCCAGCGAATGGCTGACCTGTTAGAACGTATGGTTGACCAACAGGGTCAGGGCCATGGGAATACTATAGGAAACCCTGGAAATAATCCAGGCAATCATGAGGGAGAGGACCGTGCTTTAGAATGGTTCCAAAAATTTGCACCTCCCAAGTTTATAGGTGGACCTAATCCTGACCTAGCAGAGGGTTGGATGGACCGTATGATGGATATATTTGCCGCACTTGGGTATTCGGAGGAACGACAGATATCTTTTGCAGTTTTTCAGTTGGAGGCGGCTGCTCGAGCCTGATGGAATGTGATTAGAGCCAAGTGGAAGCGGGAACAGACCCCCTGGACATGGGTTAACTTTACACGAGAATTTAATGAAAAATATTTACCTCCCGTTGTATAAGAGAGACGTGAGGATGATTTTATCCGCCTGCACCAAGGGGCAGCCAGTGTGGCGGAGTATGAAACCCAGTTTACAAAACTCTCTCGCTTCGCTCCGGAATTGGTGCTAACGGAGCAAAAGCGAATTCGCCGCTTTATCCAAGGCTTGAATGTGGAGATCCAGGAAGCACTAGCAGCTGCTCAGTTGGACACGTTTATCCAGGCGCTAGAAAAAGCACAGCGGATTGAGACAGCTAGGGGACAGGTAAAAGCCTTTCATGATCAGAAATGGAGACAATCCGATTCGAGCAATTTTGCGACCGGACAGAGTTCGAGAAGTGAGCCACCTTTTAAGAGGGGTCGAGGAACAGATGGTTCCCGACCCGCAGGAACCCTAAACCAGGGTAATTTTGGGAGAGATCGAGTAGGGCAAGGGCCCTAGAGGGGTGTTCAACGTGGAGTATTGACTGCAGGAACTAGGCCAACCTGTGGTT